>NW_019272136.1:167125-222902 GCF_002738345.1 Cucurbita maxima | reverse complement strand
GAAGCTTATAAAGCGGGTCCATGTGTTTGGAAGTAATGTATATCATAGTCATGTTGCATGCACTTTTGTTTTTTACTCACCACCTATTGAGTACTTTTAAATACTCAACTTTTTACAATTTTTTTTTTTACATTTTTTTTTATAAGGGAAATGTCATTTTAGGGGTTGTTGTGCTTATTGTGATGGTAATGAGATAGTCAAGTGTGATCTAGCTTCAACAATTAATTTCGTATTATAAGATTTTAGTAAAGCTATTTGATACTAGGTTTGAAATGTTTTGTGATATTTAAACCCTTAGTAGAAGTAGGATCATTACATTAATGGAGCTTAGATGAAGGGTCACCTACTCATTCTTGCTAAAAGGCTTGATTGCTTGTTATTTCATGTTTTATTAAGTTTCAACTTACAAATCTAGATTCTATGAGCTATGGGTGAGAATATTTTGAAGCTATTGTTCACAAATTGTTTTGAAGACGAAGACATGGGCATATTCAGCAACAGGTTTGGCGCCACGTTTCATCAATTGCAAGTCATTCTTAAGTTTCAGTTCACGAGCTTTTAAATGATGGTTGAACGTAGTTTCTAACGCAAGTCAAACGTCACGTGCAGTGGAGAGGTCAACAATGACAGTAATGACTTCCTCAGTGAGAGAGGAGAGCAAGAGACAAAGACGTCGTTGATCGGCTGCTTTCCACACCAAATATTTGGGGTTGAGTGTTGAGGAGGTTTCTAGTTCAAAGGAAGGTGGTGGGATCATAGTTCTATCAACATATCCCAACATGTCTTTACTCTTAAAGAGAGGGAGAAATTGGCTTTTCCAAAGAAGATAATTGGAGAAAGAAAATTCAGAAAGAAAGTTTGATGATGATCATATGAATTAGCGTGAATTAGCGTGTTGAAAAGAAGAAGATGATAAGAGGATTTGGAAGCCATAGAGAAAAAGGGATCATGGTTGTTAAATCCAAAGGCTATGATATAATGAGAATATTTAGTAAAACCATCTCTAATAAAATATATTTGCCTCGAATAAAAAGATAAATATGATAAACTTAGGCAAATAATAAACGGTCAAATATCCTTAAACAATGGATACTTCGGGTTGTTTAAAGTATGGCTTGAAATCTAAAATGACTTGGGGTCCTTAGAAGGTGATTGACGTTGACGTACTTGGCATCTGAAACTCAATAGTCTCCACGCAGAATTGATTCATCAATGGTACTATTTTGACAAGGGTACGATTTTGGAGTGTACTCGAGTGTGACCAGTGAGTCGGTACTCACAGTGCCGCCAAAAATCCATGGTTTCCAATGTTGGTGAAGGACTGTGTGGGTCAAGGGTGGGTGTGGGCGTGAAGGTGTGGCATTGTGCAAAACATATAGTCATCGTTGGTGCTCGCGTCCGTCGGTGGAAAAGATGAAGATTGATCAGTTACTTGTACTTACTATTCATGAACTCATCGCATGTTGTTGGATGGAGGGTCTCTAGTCTGAGTTGAACCTTGGAGTTTCTTAAATCTTAAATTAAAATCAAATTTGAGAATTAGATTTAATTAGTTTAAATTATTTTTATAAAAAGTTAGGTGAGTAAATCCCAAAATAAAATTTTAATTTAGGATGGTGGGATTTTCGAAGTAGAATTAAATTTCAAAGAGTAATATTAAACTAACATTATAGGATTGTAGTAGTTTCGGTTGAGAGAATTGCTTTCAATATGATGATATGTGCTTTCAATATCATATATGTACCTAGTGGCCTGCACGTGTCAAATGTATGATATGTTTGATGATATGATATGTTTCACAATGTAATATGTCAAGTAACACTAAAATATAAATGAAATGTCATATTATTCTACGATGAATTATAATATGCTATGAAATGTCATGATATATACTTGGTACAGTTGTGTCATGAAATGTTATGTCATCCTATAAAATGTTTTGAGATAAGAAGATTTTGGAATCACAACCCCTAAATAGGCTACAGGTATTGACTTTGGACATGCGTCTGGGATGGACCGAACGTCGGACTGGCTAAAGCGCAAGGTGGGCCATGCATTTTGAAGCTATAGGTTGGGTCTCGAAACCTAAGGTTTGAGTTTGGAGTCTTCCTGAGGCTTTGATTTGAACTTAGACTCCTTTGGAGTAATCTCCCAAATCTACTATGACATGTTTAATATGTGTGAAAAATCATTTTAAAAGGTATAATGAAATGTTGCCATGGAATTAAACATTCGTAAGTTTCATTCAAATTAAAAATGATGTATCAAATAACGGAAATAAAATAACAAAAATTTTAAAGTAATGAAAACACTCTTGTCTAACCTAAGGTCTACAACATAAATGAGGAGTGGCTGTCCTAACTTCATTCTCATGGTCACTACAGAGATGCTGTCATCCATACAATGGTGTCTTGTCCAAAAATGTAACTACATACAATGATGATGGGACTTATCTTTTTATAAAACATTATGGCTTTGGTCTCAAGCTTACCGTCAGGAGAAATTAGATGTGTAGTATTTCTCTACAAATGACCCACGACATAAACCCACAATTCGGCTAGCATACACTCACACTGTCTAAAGCCATGGAGGGAAAGAAACGAACATAATATCATAGTGTATGCGTCTATATTAGCATAATGGGGAAGTATCCTAATATACGTAACATAAAAGCCCTATAACTTTAAATTATGACATACTACTACGATGCAACTCACACATTCATTCTTTTCATGACATAGTGTTTCTGAGAGACATACACACACAATACTTATCATGTCTTTCATGATTTACATGCATGATTTACCAATATCTCAAACAGAGTGAACATGTTAACATAATGATATACGAAGGTTCATGTTTCATACAATATTGATATCACAACATAACAAAATCATACAATAGTATAATTTATAACATAGAAAAATCGGTATCATAACATAATTTATATCATAGCATAAGTCATCACATAACATAGCACACGTCAAACAATCATAAAATATGACACATGTAGGCTCCGCTCCGTTGATGCTAGCTTAAAACTGCTCCTTGAAATCTAATTCCACTTAATGAGTCTCACAATCATAATTTAGAATTCTAGTATGAAAATTGGCTCATCTAATTGCATAAAATAATCTAAATTAAGCTTGAAATAATTTCAATTGGGTAAATACTAGCCTCAAATGTCTCTAAAAGTATTAGAACCAACGGGTAAAGATGGTCCAAAAATATCAAACTTGACCATGGATTCTCTAACTAGCTTGGAATCTCCCATGTGGGATGAAACGAACCAATTGTTGTGGTTTAATAAGTCGAGCAATTTCTCGAGCCAAACACCAAAATTTTTTGTTTTTTTTTTTTTTTTCTAATTTTTGTTGTTACAACAACACTAAAAAAGTAATATGATGACCATTTGCTTTTAGTTTTTCATTTTAAGCATGAATTTCACTATTTTGTCATCTAATATATTTTAATAAATGAGTCAATTTTTAAACTAAAAAAGTAGTTCTAAAAAATTTGACTTTATTTTTAAAAATTAAAATTGGTTAAAAGGTCAAATATGTTTCAAAAAAGATAATAATAATTTTGAGAAGTTGATTAGGATATAAAATTTAGAATTAAAAAATGAATTATAAATTTGTGAAAAAGTTGGTGACTAAGGTTGAGTTGTGGAAAGGGAGGAAAAAATAAAGAGGTTATTTTTTTCTATAAATCATCTCACTCACATGGGTCTTAGTTGCAAGAGAAAACAGGGAAAGAAAATGGGTCATAAACCTCTCCTCTCCCTCACCTTCCTCCTCCTCTTTCTGGCTTTCGCCTTTCTCACTTCTTCCACCGCTGCTCCCACCACACGTAAGTAAGTCCCCTTTTTTCTTTCACTTTCTACTGATTTTCTCTAATCAATCTCTCAATTTTCTCGTCTTCCAGCAATCCTGCAATCAAATTTTGACGACCCATCTGCCCAACCTTCCGTTTTCCAGGTCTCTCTCTCCCTCTCTGTTTTTTCTCGAGAAAATTTGAAACAATTTTCTCAGCACCCAAACAGGTGTGATTGAGAAATTGAAGCGTGTTTTTGGTGTACAAATTTTGTAGGATTCGAGAGATTTGGAGATGAGGTTGGTGGGAAGATTGTCTGAAGGAAGAGTGGTTGTGGAGAACAATGACTATCCTGGCACAGGAGCAAACAATCACCACGATCCAAAGTCCCCTGCGGCCAAACCGTAGTGAATTGTCCTTCTGTTTATTACATATGCATTACCAAATTCTAGAAATGGAAAAACTTGTTTGGAGTTTTTTGTTCCTAATATATGTAACTTTATTGGGGCTTAATTATTGTAGTTCTAATAAATGAACTTTATGATATAATAATTTATATAATTTATATTGACTGGCTTTGTAAATGAACTTGAGGCTAAATTATTAACATATTCATTTTGGTGAAGAAATAGTTTTGTTTTTAGTAAAAAAGATATTCTATTTGTTTCCTGAATCATTGTTTATATGCAATTATTAATGATTCAAGTTGACTTAAACTAATAATATTTTAAAGTTAATATAAACAAAAACATGTTGGGATTTGGATTATGAAGAATCATAGACATCTCGATTCATAAAATAATCTAAGAACCAATTGTTGTTGGAAATCTATATAACATTGCCACGTGTAGCTATTTAATGTTTTTTTTCCTTCATCATACACACCATATTTTCCGCTTTCAATAACTGATGTACCTATATTTTTGCTTCTTAAACTTTTGTTTTTAACTTTGGGAGTTTAAATTTATTGTTTTTGAGTTTTTTAATATTCCTAATTAGTGGTATTAGAGTCATTTGTTAAACACTGTGATACTCTTCATTGTATATACATTCTCATACTAGTTGCTACTAATAAATAAAACATGAAAAAATTTGAAATTTAGTAAAATGTTCAAGATAACGAAGGATTCAAAGGTTTCTCTCGGTCGTGTTTAAAAACTATATTTGATAAATTACGTATATTTACGTAGTATATTGTCGAGGATAATAAGATATGATATTTTGAGATATATTTTAATAATTAGTTAGGAGTATATCTGAGATATTTAGGGATCTATTAGTATGTTTTAGGTTAGATTTAGATTTGATTAACGGCATATTTTATTTATTACAAAATTTGGTTAGTTATATATTTTTACTATTTTTAGGTATTAGGTGCATATTTTATTTATTTACAAAATTTAGTTACTCATATATTTTTCCTATTTTTAGGTATTATGTGATAGTTTGTATCCTATTTAAACGTGTTAAACATGAATGAAAATCATACTTTCGGTCCCAATTCTATTTCTATTTCTCATTCTTAACATGGTATCAGAGCGTCGATCTTGTTGTTCTTAAATATCAAAATATCCTTTATGGCAGAATCAGCCAAATCCAGCTTCAAAATTTCGGATGTTGATTTAACATATCCTTATTATATTCATCACTCTGATCAGCCAGGATATTCACTTGGAGCAAATTACCAATCCTGGAGTAAATCAGTTATGCATGCTCTTATTGCCAAGAAGAACCGTCCCAAGATGCAAATTCAACCGAATTTGAACTCTGGAATTAGTGCAACAGTATGATAATATCTTGGTTAACTCATTCCGTTGAACCAGATATCGCTAAAGGCATTATTCACGCCAAGACAGCTCATCAAGTGTGGGTTGATCTTCACGATCAATTCTCACAAAAGAATGCTCCAACAATTTTTCAGATACAAAACTCGATAGCAACGATGTCACAAGGAACCATGGCACTGTCAACATATTTCACCAAGCTCAAAGCACTTTGGGATGAACTGGAAGTGTACCACACACCATTTACCTGTAATCAACATCAAATACATATTGATCAACACGAAGAAGACAAGTTGATGCAATTGCTCATGGGGCTCAATGAGTCTTATAAAACGGTGAGATCTAACATATTGATGATGTCTCCATTACCTAATGTGAGGCAAGCCTATTCATTACTTGTACAAGAAGTGATGCAGCGTCAGGTAACTTTTGAACCTACTGAGAATAACTCGATTGCGATTGCACCAGCAGTGCAGAAGAAAACAACATATTCAAAATTCGCAAAGGACAAATCGTGTGAACACTACAATAAAAGTGGTCATACAATCAATGAGTATCAAATCCTTAAGTTTCACTGTAAGTTTTGTGATAGAAGGGGACATACAGAAGATCGATGTAGACAAAAAAAAAATTCTGGAAGGACAAGACAAGTCAATCAACACAATAATCGTAGATATCGATCATCTGCAAATATGTCCGATGTTTTTCAGTTGAATACAGAAGAACAGTCACCTAATTCCATTCCAAAATTTTCTTTTGAGCAATTACAACAAATAGCACAAGCCTTATCTGCAATCAATCATCGCCCTTCTGGTAATTCTGACAATCACATCAATGTTGCAGGGTTTGTTTCCCATATCTACATTATCTATTAACTCTACGAGTTCTAATTCATGGATTCTCGATAGTGGAGCTACGAATCATATAGTATTAAACTGAACCAAAGGCTGCCATCATGTCTACAATAAATTTGCCTAATGAAGAGACAGCACGTGTGTCACATACTAGCAATATTTCCCTTAGCCCTAACCTTAAATTAAACAATGTTTTATGTGTGCCTTCATTTAACTTAAACCTAATGTCCATCAGCGAACTTACCAATAACTTGAAATGTTATGTCACCTTGTATCCTGATTCTTGTGTTATGTAGGACTTGGCTACGGGGAAGATGATTGGCTCGGGTAAACAATTTGGAGGTCTCTATCATATTTCTTCATCTTCAATCAAATCTTCAACTCATCAAGTATCTCAGTCATCTGATTTGTGGCATTTTCGCCTAGGTCATTCTTCTTTTTCTCGTTTTAAATTTCTAGCTGATCAATTGCATTTTAATAATGCGAGTTATTCTCATAATTGTAGTATCTGCCCGTTAGCAAAACAAACTAGGTTGTCTTTTCCAAGAAGTTCAATAACAACTCATTCTGCCTTTGATCTGATACATTGTGATGTTTGGGGACCACATAAAATTCCTACCCATTCTGGTTTGCGTTTTTCTCACTATTGTTGATGATTTTACTCGATGTACTAGGTCTTTCTAATGCAACATAAGTCAAAAGTACATCACTTGTTAATGAACTTTGTTAAATTCGTTCAAACTCAATTTCATTCTACTATCAAGATGGTTCAATCAGACAATGGGACCGAGTTCCTATCTTTGCAACCATTCTTTACTTCTTGTGGCATTGAATTTCAGCGCACTTGTGTCTATACTCCATAACAAAATGGAGTCATAGAACGTAAGCATCGCCATATCCTAAATGTAGCTAGGTCTCTTCTTTTTCAGTTACAGGTTCCACTTAATTTTTGGGGAGAGTGCATTTTAACGGCTGTTTATCTTATAAATAGAATGCCATCACCATTGTTATCTAACAAAACACCCTTTGAAGCACTCTACAATCGACCACCTATATTTCATCATCTTAAAGTTTTTTGTTGTAAATGTTATGCAACTATAGTACATCCTAAGCAAAAATTTGAACCTCGAGCAATTCCTTGTGTTTTCATAGGATATCCTTGTGGTCATAAAGGTTACAAGTGGTATGACATGCAATCTCACAAATTCTTTATCAGTCATGATGTTAAATTTTGGGAAGATGACTTTCCTTTTTCATTAGCTTCACAAACTTTGACATTAGCTCCTTCGACTCCTGTTGTACCACTTCATGATCCATCCTACTCAAACATCCATCCTCCACCTTCTATTCCTTCACCTCCTATCCCTTCACCTACTACTTCGTCGTCTCCTCCACCTTCTCCAAATTCGCCCACTAATTCTAATCCTATCCCACCTGATACATCAGCTCCACTCTGACGTTCTACTCGTACTAAACAGCCTCTAGCTTGGCATAAGGATTATGAGATGTCTTATGGAGCCAATCATTTAACCTCTAGCTCAAGTCCCGGCACTGGCACCAGGTATTTCCTTCATCATTACCTTTCATTCTCTCATTTTTCTCCTACTCAACGTGCTTTTCTAGCTCTTATTACATCCTAGACAGAGCCTAAAACCTATGACGAGGCAGTTGACGACCCGTTATGGCAGCAAGCTATGAATGATGAAATTGCAGCTTTTGAACGTAATTATACATGGTCTCTCGTTCCTCTACCACCTAGTCATAAAGCTATTGGTTGTCGTTGGATTTACAAAATTAAATACAACTCTGATGGTTCTGTTGAACGTTATAAAGCTCGACTTGTAGCAAAGGGATACACTTAGGTTGAAGGTATTGATTACACAGAAACATTTTCTCATACAACGAAACTTACTACACTTCGTTGCCTACTCACTGTTGCTGCTGATCGAAAATGGTTCACCCATCAGTTGGGTGTTCAAAATGCCTTTCTCCATGGTAATCTAGACGAGGAAGTCTATATATCTTTACCACCAGGACTTCGCCGACAGGGGGAGAATACAGTATGTTGGCTCCATAAATCTCTTTATGGGTTAAAACAAGCTTCTCGCAATTAGTTCTCCATATTTTCTCCAATTATACAAAATGCAGGCTACACTCAATCCAAATCAGATTACTCTTTATTTACTAAGAGTAAAGGTACTTCTTTCACTGCAGTTCTAATCTATGTTGATGATATTCTGTTGACAGACAATGATTTCAAAGAAATTCAATATCTCAAGACTAGTTTTCTCTAGAAATTTCTTATCAAAGATTTAGGAAATTTGAAATATTTTCTAGACATTGAATTTTCTCGGTCTAGAAAAGGAATTTTTATATCTCAAAGGAAGTATGCTCTAGACATCCTTCAAGACCCAGGTCTTACAGGAGCACGTCCAGACAAATTTCCTATGGAGCAAATTACTAATCTTGGAATAAATCAATTATGCATATGCTCTTATTGCCAAGAAGAAAATTGGCTTCATTGATGGCACAATTGAAGAACCGTCCCAAGATGCAAATTCAACTGAATTTGAACTCTGAAATTAGTGCAACAGTATGATAATATCTTGGTTAACTCATTCCGTTGAACCAGATATCTATAAAGGCATTATTCACGCCAAGACAGCTCATCAAGTGTGGGTTGATCTTCACGATCAATTCTCACAAAAGAATGCTCCAGCAATTTTTCAGATATAAAACTCGATAGCAACGATGTCACAAGGAACCATGGCACTGTCAACATATTTCACCAAGCTCAAAGTACTCTAGGATGAACTGGAAGCGTACTTCACACCATTTACTTGTAATCAACGTCAAATACATATTGATTAACGCGAAGAAGACAAGTTGATGCAATTGCTTATGGGGCTCAATGAGTCTTATAAAACGGTGAGATCTAACATATTGATGATGTCTCCATTACCTAATGTGAGGCAAACCTATTCATTACTTGTACAAGAAGTGATGCAGCGTCAAGTAACTTCTTAACCTACTGAGAATAACTCGATTGCGATTGACATACACTCTCCAACTTGAGGGGGAGTATTAAGATATGATATTTGGAGATATATTTTAATAATTAGTTAGGAGTATATCTGAGATATTTAGGGATTTGTTAGTAGTATATTTTAGGTTAGATTTAGATTTGATTAATTGTATATTTTATTTATTTACAATATTTAGTTAGTTATATATTTTTTCTCTTTTAGGTATTAGGTGATAGTTTGTATCCTATTTAAACGTGTTAAGCATGAATGAAGATCATACTTTCGATCCCAATTCTATTTCTATTTCTCATTCTTAATAGAGGATTATTGGGAGTGAGTTCCACGTTTGCTAATTTAGGGAATGATCGTGGGTTTATAAATAAAGGAATACATCTCCATTGGTATGAGGTCTTTTGGGGAAGCCTAAAGCAAAGGCATGAGAGCTTATGCTCAAAGTGGACAATATCATACCATTGTGGAGATCTGTGATTCCTAACATGGTATTAGAGTCATGCCCTAAACTTAGTCATCACAATAGAGGTGGTGAGCTCGAAGGTGTAGTAAAAAAAAAGTGACTAAAGTATTGAACAAAGGGGGTACTTTGGTCGAAGGCTCTAGAGAAAGGAGTCGAGCCTTGATTAAGGGGAGGTTGTTCGAGAGCTCAACTCCATAAGCCTCAGGGCCTCAGGGGAGTTTTATAGTGTACTGTTCGAAGGAAGGAACTATCATATCTTAATTTCTATGGTCATTTAAGTATTCACCATTCGTACATGGGCGTTTTATTTATCTGAAAGGTAAGAAATACTAACTCCATTGTTGGGGTAACACACGCATACATGATGAGGCCTCATTTAAAACAACATAGCATGACCTTGAGCTCTTTCTAGTTTCAGGTAGAGTTGGATGTGTGGTACTTACCCACACACGACCCAAGTGTCACGGTCATGCTCGTCCATGGCGTGTTGCCCATGGCCGCATGCCCATGACAAGTCAAACCCTTTATGTCTTTTTCATATTTTAGTATTTTACTTTTGTATTTCTAGAAAGTATAACATTTCAGAAATATCATGCCTAGGCCTGTCAGACATGAAATGCCTCATAATGTACTATAGAGGGATACGACTAGTTGTCAACTTCTCCCTACCCAAGGTTATATAGTGTGAACCGTTGTTATTTCTCTCTTGCCTGCTTATATAACGTCTCTTTCAAAAATCTCTCTCTGCCCTCATTTTCTAAAACCTTCTCTTAAAATCGAGGCCAGAGGCTCGAGCATACGTCGCTTGGCCATAGGCAATGCAAGAACGAAATGGCTTAGCTCACTTGTCGTTGGAAAGTGAGTGCTGCACAATCGCAAGTCTGCTGCCATCAAAAGTGCGATTGTGACAAGTGGTATTAGAGCTTTGTTAGCTCCGTGACATAGCAAAGACAGAAAACATGTCGACGACAAAGTCGACACCCAAATCACAAGCCGACCGGCTTACTTTAATAGAGGAGGAAATGTTGTTCCTCAAAGAAGTCCCTGACACCATTTTCTTCCTGGAAGCACGGGTGACAGAATTGAATGGAAAAGTCGTAGAAATCGACGCAATGGGCAACCGCCTGGATGGATTGCCAATCGCAGAACTGATGTTTCGAGTGACCTCACTCGAAGAAAGAGTTACTCCTACGAGCAGTCCAAGACCGTCTGGTAGCCTCGATAACTCTGTCGTGCACAAGGAGGGACGTGGTGAAGAGTTTGACGTGCTACAAAATACAATGATGAGTTTTTTCATGGATTAGCTGATGAATTCAGAACAACGATTGATGACATCCAAGAAAAGATGGCCGTCATGAGCACCCGAATTGAGGTGACCATGAAAGTCGTGGAGAACGTCATGGCTAGGCAAACTAATACAGGATCCAACAAACTGAAGTTCCCAGACCCTAGACCTTTCAAAGGGAACCGAGATGCCAAAGAGTTGGAGAACTTCATCTTTGATGTCGAACAGTACTTCAAAGCCACAACGGCTTGTACCGACGACATAAAGGTGACAGTAGCCTCGATGTATCTCATTGACAATGTCAAACTTTGGTGGCGTACAAAGGTGCAAGACATCGAGAATGGATTGTGCACCATCGACTCGTGGGAAGACCTCAAGAGAGAGTTGAGGGATCAATTCTTCCTCGAAAACGTAGAACATCTAGCAATGGAAAAACTAATAGCTCTAAAGCAAACTGGAAGCATAAGTGACTATGTCAGATAGTTCTCGACCCTGATGCTAGATATCAGGGGCACATCAGAGAAGGACAAGGTATTCTTCTTTATAAATGGGTTACAACCGTGGGCCAAAACAAAAATACACGATAAAAAGGTCCAAGACCTACCGCAATTGCCAGCGTCGAGAGACTCCTAGACTTTGGGAACGAAGCGGGTTACCAAAGAAGAACAACACAGGCCCCAAACACTGGGGGCAAAACATATAAACCGCCAGTTAGACCAAACGAAAGCCCCAATAGGCCAAATGGAAGTAACGACAGACCAAACAGGTGGACAGATAGACCTCCTCGGAACAACCAAGCAAGGACATCTCGAGGATCTTACCCTCAAAAGAACCACCCGACGACACCTTTACAATGCCTATTGTGTAAAGGTCCCCACAAACTGTCCTACTGTCTTCATTGGGCCTCTCTCAATGCAATCCAAGTGTCCATTCAAGAGAGCAACGACACAGGAGTCTAAACTATGCCAAACAAGAAGGAAGATCAAGACAACCCCCGAATGGGCGCACTCAAATTCTTGTTAGCCCTCCAACGGAAGGTCGACCCAAAGGAGATAATAGAGAAAGGGCTCACGTTCGTAGATGCTACAATAAACTCTCGACCAAGCAAGAGCACCTTGATAGACTCAGGAGCGACCCACAACTTCATTGCCGATCAAGAAGCACGAAGATTGGGACTCACCATAGAAAAGGACCTCGAAAAAATGAAAGTTGTCAACTCCGAGGCCTTGCCTATTGTGGGAGTTTCCAAAAGAGTCTCCTTCAAATTAGGGGCTTGGAGAGGAGAGTTAGACCTTGTCGTGGTTTGCATGGAATACTTCAACGTGGTACTTGGGACAGACTTCCTCCTAGAACACAAAATTATCCCAATGCCACTGGCGAAATGCTTGGTGATCACCGACCGCAACCCCACAGTAATACCTTTAAGCATCAAGCAACTAGGTACTCTTAAAATGATCTCGGTCATACAATTGAAAAGATGACTCGCACGAGAGGAACCTACATTTATGGAAATACCACTGATGGAAGAAGTGACTACTGAGGAAACTATTCCAAGCAAAATCAAGGAGGTACTAGACAGTTACGCTAACATAATGCTAGAGAGCTTACCACAAACATTACCACCCCGTCGAGGCATTGATCACGAAATTGAACTCCTCCCCAAGGTTAAACCCCTAGTGAAGAACGCATATCGGATGGCTCTCCCTGAGCTAGCCGAATTGAGGAAACAACTAGATGAGTTGTTGACGACAGGATTCATCCACCTGGAAAAGGCGTCTTACGGAGCCCCGTACTATTTTAGAAAAAGAAGGAAGGGATGTTGCATCGGTGCATAGATTATAGAGCCTTAAACAAGGTGACAATACGCAACAAATACCCACTACCGATAATATCCGACTTGTTTGACCAACTTCACGGGGCCAAATACTTCACGAAGTTGGACTTACGATCAGGGTACTACCAAGTACGTATCACTGAAGGGGACGAGCCCAAGACGACGTGCGTAACAAGATATGGGGCCTTAAGTTCCTAGTAATACCCTTTGGCTTGACCAACGCCCCAGCTACGTTTTGCACGTTAACCAACCAGGTTTTCTACGAATACTTGGATCAGTTCGTCGTAGTATACCTCGACGACATAGTTGTATACAGCACAACCCTAGAGGAACATAAGGTGCACCTGAAACTAGTGTTTGACAAGCTGCGGCAGAATCAGTTGTAAGTCAAGAAAGAAAAATGTGTCTTCGCACAAGCATGTATCAACTTCCTTGGACATGTCATCAGTTGTGGACAGATCGATATGGATAGCGATAAAATAAAAGCCATCCAAGAGTAGAAAATCCCTACTTCTGTATCCGATGTGCAATCCTTCCTAGGATTGGCAAACTACTATAGACGGTTCGTCGAAGGGTTTTCACGACGAGCCGCCCCATTAATAGAGCTCCTGAAGAAAGACCACCCTTGGTCGTGGTCAAATAAATGTCAAATGGCCTTTGAAGATCGAAATGCAACCATGACAAGGGGTCCTTTGGTCGTGGTCAAATAAATGTCAAATGGCCTTTGAAGATCGAAATGCAACCATGACAAGGGGTCCTGTCCTTGGGTTAGTAGATGTTACAAAGTCATTTGAAATAGAGACAGATGCTTCCAACTTTTCCCTAGGTGGTGTCCTTATTCAAGAAGGCCACCCCATCGCTTATGAAAGTCGAAAGCTCAACGATGTTGAAATGAGATACACTGTCTCCGAAAAAGAAATGCTGACTATGGTCCATTGCCTACGAGTCTGGAGACAGTATCTCTTGGGATCACAATTCGTAGTGAAGACAGATAACAGTGTCATTTTCCACTTCTTCGATCAACCAAAATTGACGGCAAAACAAGCCCGGTGGTAGGATTCGTTGGCTGAATTCAACTTCAAATTTGAACACAAGGCAGGAAAGAGTAATCAAGCAGCCGACGTGCTGAGTCGGAAGGGCGAACATGCGGCCCAGTGCATGTTAGCCCATATTCACTCAAGTAAGATCGATGGATCAATGCGCAACATCATCAAAGAACATTTACATAAAGACCCATCGGCCAAAGCCGTCGTCGAACTAGCTAAAGTTGGGAAGACACGACAGTTTTGGGTCGAGGGAGACCTAATGACTAAAGGAAACAGATTATACGTCCCAAGAATGGGAGACCTGAGGAAGAAGCTCATTCAGGAATGTCACGATACTTTATGGGTCGGACACCCTGGGTGGCAAAGAACATATGCTCTAATAAAAAAGGGGTACTTCTAGCCAAATATGTGGGACGACATCATGCAGTACACCAAGATGTGCCTCATCTGCCAATAAGAGAAAGTCGAGAAAGCCAAAGTCTCGGGACTCTTGGAACTTTTACCTGTGCTAACAAGGCCTTGGGAAAGTGTGTCTCTAGACTTCATACATACCTCCCAAAAGTCGGGGAGTATGACGCCATCTTGGTTATCGTAGACCGGTTCTTGAAATATGCAACGTTCGTCCCCACTCCCAAATTATACTCGGTTGAACTAACAACCCAACTATTTTTCAAGCACGTTGTAAATTTATGGGGTTATTCCATCGAGCATCATCAGTGATAGGGATGGTAGATTCATTGGCACATTCTGGACTGAATTATTCGCCTTCTTGGGAACGACGTTAAACATCTCCTCGAGCTATCATCCTCAAACCGATGGGCAGACGGAACGGTTCAACTACTTGCTCGAAGAATACTTACGTCACTTCGTCGACGTTCGCCAGAAGAACTGGATACAATGGCTAGATGTCACCCAAGTCTGTTTCAATTGTCAAATGAGCTCATCTACGGAAAAGAGTCCCTTCGAAATTGTAAGTGGACGACAACAGGCCTTTCCCCATATTATTGATCATCCTTATGCAGAAAAAAAAACCCTCCAGCTCTAAACTTTACAAGAGAATGGAAGCAGACAACAGATATAGCCCTGACATATTTAAAGAAAGCTTCCAAGCATATGAAGAAGTGGGCAGACAAGAAGCGTCGCCCACTCCAATTCCGAGCAAGAGATCAATTCCTCATCAAGTTGAGACCAGAATAGATCAGATTTCGCAACTGAAAGGACCAGAGACTAGTTCGAAAATATGAAGGTCTGATTGAAGTCCTTAAAAAGATTGGGGCTACCTCCTACAGAGTTGCGCTACCCACATGGATGAAAATTCACCCAGTAATTCATGTGAGCAACTTGAAGCCCTATCACCCTAACCCAAATGACGACCAGCGAAATGTAATCACAAGACCGAGCATCAATCTGAAACCAAGAGACAGCAAAGAAATAGAGAAGATCCTAGCTGATAGGGTTAGGAAGATAGGAAGATTTGTACGGACAATTCGTGAATTCCTTGTCAAATGGAAGAATCTCCCTACTAAGGAAACCAGCTGGGAACGTGCCGATGATCTGGACTCCGCCACCACCCATATTGCCAGGTTTGAAAGTAGTCGGTTGACAGGGACGTCAACCAATTAGGTGGGGGAGGATGTCACGGTCATGCTCATCCAAAGCGTGTTGCCCATGGCCACATGCCCATTACAAGCCAAACCTTTGTCTTTTCATTTCTAGTATTTTACTTTTGTATTTTTAGAAAGTATGACGTTTCAGAAATATCATGTCTAGATCTGTCATACATGAAATGCCTCATAATGTACTATAGGGGAATACTACTAGTTGTCAACTTCTCCCTACCCAATGTTATATATTGTGAGTTATTGTTATTTCTCTCTTGCTTGCTTATATAACGTCTCTTTCAAAAATCTCTCTTTCGAAAATCTTTCTCTGCCCTCGTTTTCTAAAACCTTCTCTTAAAACCGAGGCCAGAGGCTCGAGCATACGTTGTTTGGCCGTAGGCGACGCAAGAACGAATTGGCTTAGCTCATTTGTCATTGGAGAGTGAGTGCCGCACAATCGCAAGTCCGCTGCCATCAAAAGTGCGATTGTGTCACCAAACACGCGCACATGAACCTACCAGCCTAGTTTGTGTATGTTCCACCTGGGCCTGACTTGATCAGACTAAACGCATTAATGTGTTGTCGGATGCCACAAAAGAGAAAGACCTGCCTATCATGACGGCCTTACTTTGATTTTATTAAACATTTAGTATGTTATCAACCATAGAAATATCTTTTAATGTAAGACAAGAGCAATAATAAGGTTAAGACAAAATATGTGGACAATGATGGTTGGATTTATACAGTTTAATAATAAAGTAATGAACTGATGAAGTGTAATCAGCAGTCATAATCAAATTATCAATCATTCTTTGGCGTGAAGGATTTGTACATATATTATGTATACATTACAACTTTGCCTCCACTTGATCAATCTACAACTTAGGTTTCGGATTGCTCTCATGGTAAATTGTAATTTTTTAAAATGAGTAATAACTGGTAACTTAGGGTTGATAAATTTTAATCTCAACTTTGAAAATTTTAATTTTATCATTGGATAAATTTTAGTTATAGCTAGAATTGGCCTAATTGAGATTCTTAGTTTTGGCTGCTCTCCAACGAATCAATAATTTACTTTCTAGTTGATGCTTGTGACTATGTATTTGTATACGGTTTTCGACTCGAGTCGCGACTAACTTAAAATTTTAAAAAAAAATTAGTAAAATACGTTTAAAAAAAATTTGTGTTTAAAAAAACATAAATATATTTTATTGATCAATTCAAAATAAAGTTTGAATACATGGGCCGGGTGAAAAAATAACTTAAGACATTAAAACAGTGGAAACACGGTGTGGTTCTGTATGACAACTATTCCAGATCTACTTCTTGACCAGCTCCATCATATAACCACACAGAATAGAAATGAATAGAAATTAGTACAAAGACTACTTAGTAAGTAGCCTACTTTTAAGTTCATAATCATGTGTCATGACTCAAGTTCCACGCGTGTCCACACTAATTCCAGCTAGAGTTAGATTCGATAGGTACATAAAGTAAACTTTTTCGAGAATAAAAAATAAGAAGTATTAAAATATAATATACACATAATTTACATTATATCGAAATAGAGTTAAAAAAGTAATCTTAAACGTAGGAATGAACTTAAAAACATTAAAACAAAAAAGATTGGAAGAGTGAGACTTGTCCATGGCACCTACTCTAGAGTAACTTAAAAACATTAAAACAAAAAAGATTGGAAGAGTGAGACTTGTCCATGGCACCTACTCTAGAGTATGTTCTCATCCTCGAGCAGCTTCTTGTACCTAAAAAAACATGAAAAATATGGAGTGAGTATAAAGGCTCAATAAGTAGCCTACTTTTAAGCTCTTAATCGTGCCTTTAGGGTGTACTAGGGTACGATACTCTTTCTTGTCATATCCTTGTTCTTGTCCTTAGAACTTAAGCTCTTAAGTTCTTGTGCTCTGAATTCTTACCTTGATCTGGTTCAAGGACCATTGGTCCTTGATTCTGATCTAAGAACTTTAGGTCTAAAGTTTTAGGTTCTTAGTTTTGAGAACTTAAGATCTTGATCATCTTATAAATNTAATTTTTTTTTGATTTTTTTTTTTTTTTTTTTTTTTTTTTTCTTAGTATTTTGTTTTGTTTCCTAAGACACTCCCTAAGATGAACCTGACAACCGGTGTTTAAGGCTTCATGCATTTCAAGAGACACAATTTTTACCTACGTCTACGGCTTCTTATATTTCAAGCAACGTAGTCTGAATTGTCATCTAGGGTTTTATGTGTTCTCTACAATATAGTTTGAAACCAACACCCAAGGTTTCTTACATTCCAAGTAGTGTAATCTGAAAAATGTACACAAGACTTCTTACATTGTAAGCGACACCATCTGAGAACTTATGCCAAAGGTTTCTTACATTCCAAGTGACATAATTTGAATACCTACGCCCAAGGTCTCATATGTTACAAGTGACCTAGTCTAAAACTAGCTTCCAAAGCTTCTTACGTTCCAAACGATGCAGTCTGAAAAACCTACATTTATGGCTTCTTACGTTCTAAACAATGTAATCTGAGTCATGAACATATTGTACCATGGAATCTTGGTCCTTTATTCTTTAGTGGTATCTAGTATTTTTCTTGTCTTAATGGATATATGACTTTTGTTAGTCTTTTCTTCGGTTCTTGTCCTTTGAGCACTCTCTTAGTTTCTTGGGTTCTTAGATTCTTAATTTTTGAAGCATAAGCCATAACATAATTTTTTAAGCCCTACTTAAATCTTTTAAATTGTGAACTCATCACGGTAACATGTATACATCATTCAAAGTAACGTAAGTCATAAAATGTTTTTTAAAAATTCTTGAAAGGTCTTGGAAAAGTTCTTGAAAGGTATTGGGGTCGTTAGGGGTTTTTCTTTTAAGCCTTAACTTATGCCTCAAACTATGTTTGGTTTTTTAAATATCTTTAACGAAACTTAGGGACATTCTCTATAGGGAGGGATAACACATTCATTCACCTAGAGCTTATGTACAACTAATCATGCCCACAATCACACTTTCATATTTAGATGGCTTATCTAGGATTAATTTTATAGCATGCATGCATAATTAAACGAATCTTAAAGGTACTACTGTTAAGAATTACAGATCTCCACAATGGCATGATATTGTCAACTTTGAGTATCAGCACAATGTGGGACTCACTCCCAATAATCCTCCACAACTACTTTCTAAATTTTCGTGTGACTATTTGTTGTGTGCCTTCTCAAGTAGGATTGCAAAAAGTTTCCAAAAGTTTAAAAAACTCCTAGGGAAACCTAATTCAAGAAGTCTCACTTACTACATGTGTGTATCACGTGCTAGACGAAGCACAGTCGGGGGACGGGGGTCGATGAACGGGTCAGGTTGGTTTGCGAGCACGTGGGTCAAATTGTTAGACGAACACGACTCTCCACAATAGTATGATATTGTCCACTTTGAACACGACTCTCATGGTTTTGCTTTGAGCTTCCCCAAAATGGCTCTTACCAATTAAGATCGTATTCCTCACTTATAAACCTATGATCTTCCCTAAATTAACTAATGTGAGACTCACTCCCAATAATCTTCAACACATATTGGGTCGTAGAAGATGGATCGGGTCATGCACAATTTGGGTTAGGTCTCGACTACGCATTCTGTGGGATGGCTGACGCGTTGTTCCAGCCACCTTGTGACATGTTTTATCTTTTCATTGGTACGTGTCTCTCCCGTCGTCGGCTGCCTTGTATTCACCGTTGATTACTCCTACATACAATTATTTTTTTTTCAAATTCCGGTCAGCGATATGCTTCAACCTATTAACTTTATATTTTATTTCCAATCTGCAAACTTGAAATGACTCGATTACTCCACGAAAAAGCATAGATCTCTATTCTACCTATTAGGATACGATTTCCTTGAATTTTTTAAACACACATAGACCTTAATAATTGAGTTCAAATTTGAGAAAAATAGAGTTTCCCCTATTTGTGGCTAGTTGACTAGCAAGAATCCTTCCCTGATCATCATAATCAAATATTATGACCTAAAAGCACTGGAAACCCTCAGATCTTGAAGCAAAATTAGGAAACAAAAGACCTGGGGACTAACCTTATGTTCTTGCTTGTTTCTTGACAAAATCAGATGATCCAACGACCCGTACTGATTCTCCTTGATCTTTTGAGTAGATTTAGAGAGAAATGTTTGGCCAACTCGTCCTCCAAGTGGGAGCATTTTCTTTGTTATCTTCTTCTTCCTCCTACCACAAAACCCTAACTCTCCCTTCCTCTCTCTTCTTTCCTCCTTTCCTTTTTTTACTTCTTTTCTTTTCTTATTAGGTCAGCCATACCCCTGGAAGTAGCATGTGGGGGCAAGTAATATTTTTCTCTCCAATGAGTTTGACCCAAAATTTTTTCGATTTAATGATATTTTTTTAAAAAAAAATTCTAGGTTTCTCGAGGCATCCGGAGCATTTTTCCCTTGTGCATTGATTTGAGATTCACTGTCTAAATCCCTAATAAAACTTCAATACGTATTAGTTTCGAGGGTTACAAGCTCAAAGTTAACTCTTGATTTTCAAGTGATATGGGTGTTGTCTCAAGATAAGCTTTTGGTAGCTTTTAATTTTCAAGTATTTAAGCCTACACTCAATTAGGATGAGATGAATGTGAGCTATTGATTATTTGAAAATCAAATAATCAAGATGAGGTCTCAAGATTAGCTTTATGTCAGATTAGCTTTATGTCAGATTTTGATTACAAGTAATCAATATGCCAGCATAAGGCTAGGATTCGAGTAGGCTTCAGGATCAAGTAAGTTTACAACACACCCATGCTCTAAATTAGCATTATACAAGATTTAAGTCCATTACTACAACATGAAGACTACTAGGGACTACTCAAGAAATAAAAACCAAACACAAGAATCGAGAACACAAATTAAGGTAAATGACAAGAACTAAAAACAGTACTAAGAACCTAAGAACCTTAAAACTAACATCATTAGATCATAACCAAAATTAAGAACTAGAATCTAGGGCCAAGATCCTTAGCCAGACATGACCAGAATTCNAAAAAAAAAAAGCTTACATTCTCGGAACAAAAAAAAAAACCTGACCAGAAAAAAAAAAAAAAAAAAAAAAAAAAAAAAAAACCTCATTCCTTCAATACTCTCTCAATATCATCTATATGATTTTCACATATTTTAAAGCAGTTTTGCATCTCTTCATTGTTGATTAATGATCATGTCTCATAGTGAGGGCGAGTGTTTATAGACGAGTGTCCCGGACGAATTCCTTTAAAATAGATCTTTCAAGGATAGTACCAGACAACATGGGTCGATTTTGCACCCCAACTCATGTGTTAGAGGTTGAATTATGCACCCGCTATCCATGAGTCCATAAATGACATGGTCACAAGAGGATCAATGTATATGGATCGGGCTGACTCAATGACTCAAAAAAGATGGGTAAATTTTTTGCAAAATAAAACAAACAGTATTTAAATCATAATATTCATTAAAACTAAATAGTGTTCATACATGAGTAATTAAAACACGACACAACAGTTAAAACATAAAATAAGGAACGACACAAAACATTTTAAACAAAAAAGGTTGAAGAATGATGGGTGAGGCTTGTCTATAGCACCTGCTCGAGAGTCCACTCCCGACCTCAACCAGCTCCTTATTACCTGAAAAAAATAGAAAATAAGGAGTGGGTAAAAAGACTCAGTAAGTAGCCTACCTATAAGCTCTTAATCGTATCCTTGATATACTAAAATACCACACTCTTTCTTATTGTTTTTTATTGTAAGTATTTAGGCCCCCTAGTTATGCTCTTGACTTAGGGTTCTTATCATGATCTATCCGGAGGGCCTTGGTCCTAGGATTTTGAAACCTTGGTTATCTTTTAAGGGTCATAGTACTACGGTTCTTGATTCTTGGTTTTTATCCTTAGAACTTGAATCTTGATCCATATTCTAGTCCTTGATCTTCATCTTGTTCTTGTACATTCGAGGTTCTTGTTATGTTCTTGATTCGTTCTTGATTCGTTCTCCAAGACACAACCCCTAGGATTTACGGTACTAGTCATGAACTTGACAACTTGTGTCCAAGACTTCATGCGTTCCAAGTGACACAGTCTTAATCTACGTCCAAGGCTTCATGTGTTTCAATTGACGTAATCTGAACCCGCATTTTAGGGCTTGCCCTTTGATAAGGTTTGAAAACCTATGTCAAAGGCTTCATGCGTTCCAAGCGGCATAGTCTAAAAACCTACATCCAAGGCATCTTATGTTCCATGCGATGTAGTTTAATCCTGCATCCAGGGCTTGCCCTGTGATACAGTCTAAATACCTATGCCCAAACCTTCATGCATTCCAAACGGCATAGTCTGAATACCTCGCTCAAGGCTTCATGCGTTCCAAGTAGCATAGCCTGAGTCATGAACATGTTGTACCGTGGGAGTCTTAGGAGGTTCTTGATTCATAGCTAAGGTAACTTACTCTCTTCTAATTCTATCGTGGACCTAGATTACTCCCCATGATAGACCATAAAGATCATGTGATCGGTGCATACATGAACATGGCATCTTGCAAATCTTTGGGTAACCATAACATGGTGTAGGACGTCTCATCTAAGTCGAAAAAACAAGAGGCAAAAAATGACATCTTGCAATGAAAACATGGTGAAGGACATCCCACCTCGAACAGGGAAACATGGGCCTCTAAAAGCACCGCGTGATGGAAGGTCATGGGTCACAATTGGACATGATTAAAGTATTACCTAGCATTTCTTGAGTTTGTGAGTCTAAGGACCTTGATCCCTAATCCTTGAGTGGTACCTAGGATTCTTCTTACTTTGGTAGTTATGGTGCATATGTGGTATTGTTCTTGGTTCTTAATCTTTTAAGTTTCTAAGGTTCATAATTCCTTGAAGGTAACGTACATTCATAAACTTATGGGCCCATCACAATAACAAGCTTAAGTTATTCTAGAAGGTCATAGAGTCATGATGAATTCAGTAGAGGATTCTAGAAGAGTCTTGAGGTGTTTCTATGGTCCTAACTTGGTTTAAGTTCCATACTTACTCTACTCAACTTGAAATCTCAAACATATCTTCATGTTCGGAAGAATAGACCTTATAAAAAGTAATAGGTTATTTGAAACACGTATAGACCTTGAAATATCATAAATAGTCATAGAGGCATTTTGGTAATCTCAAATTTTTCTAGAAAAATCTACAACTAAAAATTCTTCATTCCTTGTCAGCCATTTTTCTGATCTTAATTAACTTGAAATTCCTTCTAGATAAGGAATTAAAAAACTGAATAAATTTTTTTTTTTTAAAATTGGAAAAAAAATGACATTTTCATCCCTTACTATTTTTTCATCCTTCTCCAAAAGTCTTAAATGCTTAAAATTAATTCTTATGGTATATAAATGACTTGCTTAAGATAGTTGTTCATGCTTAAATCCCTTAATTTCTTTCTTTGGATCTTTTAGTCTGACATGAGTGACTTATTTTTGTTGGAGCTAATTTTCTTCATTTTTGGGGTGTTACACAATGCCTCAATAGATAGATGTTTGGGATATTCCAATGTTATGAATGACACATGAGTTTGTCCTCGATGACATGACCGGGTGAGCTTTGATTGCCGACGACACTCCCTAACTTAGGATGGCGTCAAGACACATAGGCCATGTTAATTGAGAACCAAGATGATGTTGGATGTGACGTTGCACACGAGAGACCTTGGCCCCGAGTAAAGGCAAGGTTGAGTCGAATAACTTGGTCTAGTATAGAGGCAAGTTAGTTGTGTCGTAGCTGATTGAACGTGCACACGTAGGTGGTGTGTGTGGTTGAACAAGCTTGGATTTTGTTCAAGTGATGTTCTGTTGGCGAAAACAAATCTTACCTAAGGTTCGACAAAGTCACAAAGTCGATTGAAAAATAAATATGGGGCTTGAGATTCCCTTAAGATTGATCGTGAGAGTATCAAGATCATGGTGCCACGCGGTTGAAAAAGTAGGATCGTGACACTAAACATAGGAGACCTCAATTGATCTGACTCGTAACCCATTAGAAGTAATTTATTCCATGTTTTTAGTTTAGATCATAAATATTCTTAAAATTTGTAATTATCACAAATATTTTCATTAATATTTTTTAACAATACTATTAATCTTTTATAAAAACAAAAAAAATGTTTTTAAAATATTCTTAAGGTTAATTTTGGGTGGAAATTATTATTACTTTGTTTCATATATATAACCATTAAACTTTTTAAAGTTTAAAAGTGTTACAATAATATGCATAAATTTTAAAAAGTCTCATCAATGCAATTTTTTTTAAAATTTAAAAATATTAATATCATGTTTAAAGTGTCCATAAAATTTTAATAATAGCATTAACACGGGTAACTATAACTTTTATTTAAAAAAAATAGTTGTATTGTTAATATATAGACGAAACTCTTCTATCTACGTCTTATAGATCACCTCCAAACTTTTCTTGAAATTTAAGAGTACTAATGCTAATGCTAGTTTTGAAAGTTCACGAGTACTTTTCAAACATGGTACTGATAGTTCTTTTCCTATACGGATGGCAAAGGTACTTTTGAACTTTTTAAAAAGTTTTAAGAGTTAGATAGAATTTTTAAAAAATCAACCCTCTTTAAAGTTAAAAGAGTATTTTTTAAATCATCTTGAAAGTTGAAAGGTATATTTAACACAACTTAATAACCTTTTCATGACAATAAGGATTCCAAATTGCCGAAGGCAAATATAATCATAACTCCACCTTCAATGGTTTTTTAGGAAGGAACTACACTTCGAATCAAAAAAAATTAATACTTCTGTATATATTTGAAACAAAGAATTAACGGTTGACGACGATGAACATATTTTATTTTATTTTATTTTTAAGTTTAAAGTTTTTTTTAATGGAGGTATTTTCAAACTTTTGAAAATATGGAAAGTTCACCTGTATTTTTATTTTTATTTTTTTAATTTTGTTTTTAATATTTTAAAATTATGAAATTTATCTTTAATAGACTTCATCCATATAGTACTTCAAATGATACAATTTGTGTCGTTGTTTGGTAATTATTGTTATAGGCAAACTCTAGAGATGTAGGTGCTCCTCCCAATGCCTGCGAAGTCCATGTCACATGGCCCAACATGTTCTCTAGAATCTAATTCAGTTATTTGGTTTATCTTTTAGTTTGAGGGTGAAAGGTCATATCGAACTTCAACTACGTCCCAAGTGACTTCTACAAACTCTTTCAAAGGCGAGATGTGAACCTCGGATCTTGGATTGACACGATTGAAACTGGTATTTCGTAGAGTCGAACTGTCTTTTCCATTCATAATTGGACCCACTTCTCTATTGGTATGTTGTCATGCCAGATGAAATGGGTCATCTTAGTTAATCTGTCGATGATGACTCATATAATAATGAACCTTTTCTTTGTCTTTAGTAACTCCAATATAGTCCATAGTGACATCTTCACACTTCCGTTGGGACACACATAGGGATTGCAATAGGCTTAAAGGTCCATGTCTTCGTGCCTTAATCTTCTGGCAAGTCAAGCATCGACTTACATATTCTATAATGACCCCTCCCTTTCCCAATTAAAGTCCCGATACATTTTGGTCCTTTATAAGTTGATGGTTTAGGGTGAGTCATGGGCCTTAGTCAATAATTCCTTTCAAACTTCTTTATTACAAGGTTTTAGAGCATCAAACCAACAAAATCCACCATAGAGCCAATGATATGATGAGTGCATCCCGACTTATATACCGAAAGCATAATGACCTAGATGGATCAAAGAGAGGAAATGGAAGCTAAGCGCACCTAGAATCTTGAGAAAACTCTGATGGTTGACTTACAATCTTGGGATAGAAGTGAGATTGGTAAATGGACGAGCTTGAGAGGACTTGATTGACTCAAGCTATGCAATTGGCTAATTCGAGGTCAAGAATAGAACACATATTTTTAAGAAATATTAAATATTAAATAATAGAAGATTCGATGAGATTATACTAGTAGGTGTTAGGATTAGATTAGATTTGGTTATTAAGTTTTCTATAAAGAAGATGATGAAGCTCACTCGACCATGTTTATCACTACTGAACCTTATCTCTGTCCATTCCTAACAGTAGGTTGCATATTAAACATTTTTATACTTGTTCTTATCTTATACCTGCATCAGTGAGAGGACTNTTTGAAATATTTTACAAACATTTTTGTATTTGGTATGTTTTTAACGTAGGAATGAATTTCTATTTTAGTATTTCATTAAGAAAAAAAAAACACTTTATTCCTCAAACCAAATAATACTATATATATTAAATTTGAGACAAAATGAAACATAGAAAATGAAGCGCCCACCGTGGGGCTCGAACCCACGACCACAAGGTTAAGAGCCTTGCGCTCTACCAACTGAGCTAGACGGGCTTATTTGCTGAATTATTTTATATATAAAGTATATTTTATGTGTCCAATGTCATTTTTATTATTTTTTTCTTTGGTAACAATTTATAGTTCAATATTTCTATCACAGATAGGTTTAGATATTGCTTTACTCATATATATTAGATATCACATACGAGTTTAACGATATGAATTGAGGAAGAAAAATATAAATTCGGTCTCAAAATCTTAACCTTATATGTATGCATATAAATATAAAGCTTATAACTTGTTAGAAGGGAGGTATCCATTACCGTCATTAGTAGCATTTACAAAAGTAAAAAACAAAAAAATAAACCTTACAACTTCTTAGAAGTGAGCTATCCAGTAAGAACGTTACAAGAAGTTTCAATCGTTTTGGAAAAAGCATTAAAGGCGGCGTGGAAAGCGATCAGTTGCCCGTCTACGCCAAATGGGACCCACACGCTTACTTTCCCTTCGTGTTTTGCTTACGTCACCTCCCCCATCTATTTCTCATTAAATATCAATATTGCCACTCCCTTTAAATAATGTTTTCTTAGTTCACAAGAATATGAATTCCAACCTAAACCTTTCAAAATCAAACTACTCATATACATTATTATCGTAAGAGTTGAGATGTTTCCAAAATCTAAATATTAATTATTATGAAGGAGTCGACTTGTATCCAGCCAATTAAAGAAAGTAAATTTGGGAAAGATGGTAGGCCATTTTTCTATAAATTCCAAAATAATAATTAATGCTTCTTATCTTGTTTTATTTTTTATAATTTTGTCTAACTTTCATTAATGAACCAAATTACATACAATAAAATTAAATAAATAAATAAAAAGATGATGATTTACGTTGGTTTCGAACCTGTGTCTTAAAAAGAAGGGAAAAAATTTAAAAATAAAAGAGGCTCTCCTAGCCAAATAAGAGCCCAGGACACACGGGACAAAAAGTACTAGGGACTTATCTTGGTTTCTTGAATCATGAGCCAAAATATGGATATGACATCCTACGAGAAACATAACTAGGGCATCCTCTAATATAGAGCTGAGGAAAAACATGATGCCTGAATATGACATCTTGCTAAGAAAAACATGGTGCACGACATCCCACCTAGAACAAGAAAATACAAGCCTCGAGAAGCACTGCGTGGTGGAAAGTCATGGGTCACCCTTGAACGTGATTAGAGTATTACCTAGCATTCTTTAAAGTCATGATAACTTTAGGGCATGAAATGTGTAATGTTCTTGTCTTGTTCATATCCTTAGGCTAGCAAATCTTTGCATAATCTCATGGGCTAACCCTAAGGTAATGCGTACTAGTAACCCATCCCATCTTCACGACAGGTTTAGAATTCATGGCCCTAAAGTATACATGTCTTATTCATGTAACAAGTCATCCTCGTGAGCTCAAGTCAGTCGTGACACCATATTTATTATAACTCTTGAGTTTGGAATTTTCATGAATTCTTTTAAGTTGGTCATCCGGGGTATTTTTCTATATTTACTACTTGAGTCTTTGGTCCTACCACATATGTCTTTGTTGGAATTTATGTTCTAAACCCTCGTAATTAATTATTTAATTTTGAATAATAATTATTATTATTTTATTTACCATTTAATATTATCCTTAATATGAAAATTCAAGGTTATTAAGTATGTGTTTGACATACAAGAGAATCCTCGTTTTTAAGTAATAACCTAAGGAGTGTACAGTATATGGATAAAGTTTGGTGTCGTATCCTGATAACTATTGATACGACGCACTTTGTAATTGTCACAAATAATTTGATCCAAATCGTTCATGCAGAGACATGTAAGTAGGGGTAGTTTGTATAAATTGATCAAGAAATATTTAATTTCTCCTTATAAATCCGTTAATTGAGAAGTTGATTAAAATGTTATTGTCTATTGATGAAAGATTTTGAATTGCAAAAATCATTTAAGTATGAAAGATATGAATACTAATTTTGGGCAGAGAGAAAATATTGTCCATTTTTCTTTCGGATATTATTTTGAAAATATATTGTGAAGCGGGGAGAGAAAATGCTTTAAAAATTTGTTTTGAATTAAGGTCCAAAAATGGTAAGAATTTGGGAAATGCCTATTTTAAATGAGATTATATTTTTCCATATTTGATGAAATTAATTTTGAATTTCTGAAAAATCGTTTGAAATTCGTATGCATCTGCTTCCTAGGAGATTGAACTGTCTTGCTAAAAAAAAAAAAAACAAGAAGGCAAATGGTTAGTTATTTTCGTTTTGTTCAACTTTCATTGGACTGTTTTTACTATGATTTTCATATTAAGCTTAATATGACTTTAATTTGGACCAATTAGTGAAATTTTTAGAGACTTGGAGCTCCAAGTGAGTGGAAAATAGGAGCTGGCAAGGTATACACAATCATGTAAGTAGCCGTTTGGATTCTTTTGAGTAGTACTTACCAAAATCATTGGGATTTGCTAGCATGCAAATATGATGGGTCACATATAGCTAGATAATGGATGTTTAGGGCATGAGATGAAGTTGAAATGTTGTATTCTATAATTGATGTCTACGAACGTCTAAAGTGTCCATAGAATGAGATTTCACAATTGTATGTTCTCATTTTGCGATTGAGAATGACATTTGTATTCTAGGTAATTGATTGAGTTCTCTCTATTTTAGCATACCAAAATGTATTGAGAATGATACTATATTTTAGGCCATTAATTGAATTATCTCCCTGTGTGTTGAGCATGCATGAGTGTAATGAGAAGAATAGGGCACTAGAGTTAAAGACAATTTTATAATGATTTAGGTTAGGACTTTTAGACCGAACTCTAGGATAGTAAGTGGCGATCAAAGGTCAAGACCCTAGTGCTCCCAAAACCACATTAATCCCATAAGCTAGTTTAAAGAGTCATAGAGATTAGAGTTTAAGTTTTAATCTACCTAGATGACCTAAAAACCTAGTTAATCTCTAAGACACCTGAGAAAGATTAAGAAAACTTGTTAGGCCTACTAGCAACGTGAACAGTATCACTAGAGCTTTCACCTCCTATTTTGTCTAGTACATTATTAGCTTTATCAGTGACCCAGGTGTTGTATACTTCATTATATATCTTACATTTGTCAATATATATATATATATTCATTGTTACATTGTTTTTTTTAAAAAAAAATAAAATTTGGGTAAGATTATAGAAAGGGGAAAAAAAAGCATCCAAAGGAATCTTAAATATAAAAGGTAAGAAAGAAAAGAAAGTGTTGAAAACGCTTTATTTAGTAACATAATAATAATAAATACATAAAAGGGTAACAGAAAAATTGGTGTTATTGATATATCCATTGAATTGAGAACAAATTGCCTTGTAAGTTTATTAATATTATCACATAGCAAAGGAAGAGAAGGAAATTTAGGTCAGCGTTGTTGATTATTTGAGGAATTATTTGTGTGGGTTAATACGTTGTTTGTGCTTTTAGGCTCTTAGAGAAGAGCGCTTGAAAAAGGGTTATCCCTTCTGCTTCCAACCCTCTCTTCCTCCCAATCTCCTCTACATTTCAATGAGTTTTGCATTTTTTTTGATTTCAACCATTTCAAACGCCCCCATATCATGACTTCCGCTACTCACGATCTCCTCTCCGCCCCACATTTCAAGGATCTCGCCATTAAACTCTTCGGCCGCACCATCCCTTTGCCGGAATCCAACATTTCCGCCGCCCTGCAAAATCTGGTATCTATTTTCTTTCTATCTTCTCCGTTTTCTATTTTCCTTCCCTCTCTTCTTTCCTTCTGCCTTTAATCTCACTGTTTACTTATTGTTTCTGTTGCTGATTGCACTCTCCTGTTCATATTCTTCATCTTCTTCTTCCCCATTTGGGGCCCTATTGAATCTCAACTTGATTTTGTTTCGATTTCTCCATTTTGTGTTGTACCTGCCTTCATTTGTTCATTTCTCCCTGTTTCCTTTCCTTGTCATTCATAAATTTAAGTCTTCCCTTATTTGGAAACATTGTATTCAGGATGGTTGCAACCATTTGAAAGAAGGTGAGCAGTGTGTGTCAGGTGCAGAAGAGTCGAGGTCGAGCGTTTTAGTAGGCGATGATGAAGAAAAGCAAGCGTCCAAGGAGGATGAAGAATTGGAGGTGCATTTGAAAGAGGAGCAGGGAGATGGTAATGAAGAAAGAGTTTTGAAGAAGCCGGACAAAATCATTCCTTGTCCTAGATGTAACAGTTTAGAAACTAAGTTCTGTTACTTCAACAACTACAATGTCAATCAACCTAGGCATTTCTGCAAGAACTGCCAAAGATATTGGACTGCTGGTGGCACCATGAGAAACGTTCCTATCGGTGCAGGACGACGAAGGAACAAGCAATTGGCATCTCAATACCGACACATAATAGTATCATCCTCCGAGGGACTTGCGACGTCTCGGTTCGAAGCATCGGATTCAACGAATCACCATCAATTCATATCAGGCCTTGAGTCTCCTGCTTTCAGGCCTTCCAATGCCAGTGCCACTCTTCTAAAGTTTGGACCTGAAGCACCACTTTGTGAATCCATGGAGACCGTGCTCACTCTTGAAGACCAGAAGAGGTCCATTGAGATTGGCTCTGCATATAGCAGAGACAGTCCTGATGAACCATCCTCCTGTGGATCCTCCATGACAACGAATGAATTCCCTAAAACTGTCGTCGAGAGGGAAGCAGCCAGATTGTCGGGTTCAAGTAATGAGAACACTTCACCCAACATGGTTCGTTGTTACCCCGTTCCACAATTGGTTTTTCCATTGAATCAGGGTGGGAACGGTGTAGTTTCATCAGCAATGGCTAAAGGTTCAGATAGCACGAGTGTATCCAATCCAGTTCAATGGCTGCCTACGACAATGCTGGCAGTTCCAGGTTATTGCACGCCTAGCCTTCCGTTACAATTTGTGCCAGCATCATATTGGGGCTGCACGCCTGTATGGACCGCAGCTGGTGTCCGTGCATCTCAAACATCCGCAGCTACCATCGGCAGCTGTGCCATGAGTTCGTCACCGACACTGGGAAAGCATTCGAGAGATGCAAGTAGCTTGACAGAGGAAGAGGAATCAGAGAAATGCGTGGTGGTACCAAAGACAGTACGGGTTGATAAGGTGAGCGAAGGGTCGAGGAGTCCCATATGGACGACATTTGAAACTACAGAAAGTAATGCAGATGGCAAAGAGCATTACAGGGAGGCTCCTCATCTCTTGGAAGCACAAACTGGAAGCTCTTACTTGTAGATTTTCCTTCAGACCACATAAAGTGTAATTCTTTTTTAAAGCTGTTCATATATCTCTGAAAGCTTTGCCAGAAATTTGGTACATATTATGATGTTTTTGGGTCACACAGTTGAGAGAATTAATCTTCCATTCTTCCATTGCCTCTGCCATCATCTGAGAACAGTAATTCTAGTTTGGTGCTTCCAGTGTTGTACCTTTATTCAATTTGGTTTATAATTATGGATATTAATATTGAGCTTGAACCCAGCAAATTGGAAGGTATTATTATTATTATTTTTTATCCTATGTCTTTAACAAGCTTACAAAAGTATTTGCTCTTCTTTTTTTTCTTTTTCTTTTTTTTTGTCTTTTCTTTATATTTATATATGAAAGTAAAGGGAAGAATAAAATTTAAAAAGTGATCTATAGAAAGGAAATAATGGAGAGATAGGGATTATGAAAAAGGGGAAAAAAGGGAGTAAAAGAGATAAAAAGAGAGAAAAGAGGAGGGGATAAACTTTTTATTGATAGATTTAAAGAAAGAAATGCACAAATAACACACAAGTCTCATAAACATTCAATGCGAGGACGCTGATAAAATTTAAGGTCCCACATTGATTGGAAGAAGAAAGAGTTCCAGCGAGGACGTTGGACACCGAAGGGCGGTGGATTTAAGGTCCCACATTGATTGGAAGAAGGAAAGAGTTCCAGCGAGGACGTTGGGCACCGAAGAACGGTAGATTGTGATATTCATATCGGTCATCTAAAGTACGAAACACATATTCTCAACACCACCTTGGTTATCTCTGGGTGCTAAGGAAGTCTATTGGGTTCTTTGGGTGGTTAGGCTGCTTATTGCAGACTTTTAATTCCATGGTATTCTATATTGTCTCTTTGAGCCTTTCTTAGTTTGGGACCACTGCGTCTAGACCCCCTGATCACCCCTTGCCATCCTAAAGTCCTCAATCTAGTATACGCATCTTGACCTAAGCCATCATCTAGTCGACATATCACTAGTGTCCTAGTCTGATCTCATTGCTTTTATCTACATTCTACAGACAATTTACTAATCTTTCGATACTCACCATAATTTAATTTGAATCAAGGCCTACTAGTGAATGTATGATTTTATGATTTTTATGCATTAGGTATATTATAGAAATATCTCCCTGATAGACATGTATGAATGAATAGAATATGTTTTATTTGCTTTAGATGATCCATAGGAATATTTTCCTAGTAAAAAATGGATGAGAGAATCAAGTTCAGATTAGAGCTCCACAACTAGAGTGACTTACGTGTTAACCTAGATCAAAACGTTCAAGTAGACCTAGCACCCTAGAATCGTAAGTGATGATCAGAGTTTTAGACATGAACGTACCCAAGGATTGGTTTAGCCCAAGGGGCTAACTCTGAGCATTCTGAAAAACATGAGATATAGACTAAACTACCTAGACACCCCAAAGGACTTAATCAACCTCCACGACATCTAAGTATGATTAAGGAAGCCTATCGGAACTCTAAGGCCACTTGAGTTATTAATGAGTGTAGGATGAAGACAAGGTTGACATCACAATCTCGTTAAACTTGTTCTAAAGAGAAACTAGGGACTACATAGGTAGTTAGCTGGACGAAGACTCTATTAAGTGTAGAGACTGTTAAACGTAGAGTAGATCATATTTGTGTATAGTAAGATAATCTAATGATTTCATAGTTTGTTAACAAATCTATGATTTAGAATGTAATCTTCATTATACACATCTATCAAAGGAATGTGCCTTTCTAGGCTACAATTCTTTACATAAAGGGTATAAGTGTCTTGACATAGATTCTGGTCGTGTCTATATGTTTAGAGACGTCATATTTGATGAAAATATTTTTCCATTCAAGAGAGTCCCACCTATTTCTTCTTCAATCATGCAGTCAACGCATAATGCTCCTGATTTGGGTGCCTCACATTTGGGTAATAGCAGTACTAATTTGGAGAATGATCACATGCATATGTCTGTGCCTACTAACTCTTTGGATGCAGAAAATTTGGTGTCTACATCAACTTCGAAATTGCCGCAGCAATCCTCCGCGTCGCTGCCATGCGAATCGGCGTCGGTTGTTCAGCCAATGATTGAGGCCTCGACTCCTCCGCCAGTAGATGATATTGCACAATGCCCGGTCGAATCCTCGGCCGCTGGTCAACCAACTACTGTAGCATCGGTTGCTCCCCTCGCAATGGCTGATACGGCTGTCCCCTCAAATGTGGATCCTGCACCTACTACTCATCCGTATGGTACTCGATTGAAGCACAATATCAAGAAACCCAAGGTGCGTACAGATGGAACAATAACATATTTTGTAGTTCGGTCTTCTGCCTCTGAACCTACTTCACATATTACTGCTATGGAGCATCCTCTCTGGCATCAGACAATGAATGATGAGTTTCAGGCACTTCAAAAAAATAAGACATGGCACTTAGTTCCTCCTCGTGCTGGTCTTAACGTTATTGATTGCAAATGGGTTTTCAAACTCAAGCAAAAGCCAGATGGCTCTGTTGATCGCTACAAAGCACTCCTGGTTGCTAAAGGGTTTAAACAGCAGTATGGCGTTGATTATGATGATACCTTTAGTCCAGTTGTTAAGCCCACTACCATTCGGCTCTTACTATCTCTTGCTATTTCTCGTGGTTGGGCTATTCAGCAGATTGATATTCAAAATGCTTTTCTTCGTGGCGTTCTTAATGAAGATGTTTATATGAAGCAGCCCCCTGGATTTGTGGATTCTCAACATCCTGGTTATCTCTGCAAGCTGGATAAGTCGCTTTATGGCCTTAAACAAGCTCCGCGTGCTTGGTTTTCTCGCCTTAGCTCCAAATTATTACAGTTGGGTTTTACACTTTCAAAGGCTGATGTTTCTCTTTTCATTTTTAACCAGACGAGCATTCAGATGTATATCCTCATCTATGTTGATGACATTATTATTATCAGCTCATCTTCTACGGCTACTGAGAAACTTCTTACACAGCTTCAGGATGATTTTGCTGTCAAGGATCTTGCATTTTGAGTTATTTTCTTAGGATTGAGGTCCGCCATACTTCCAATGGACTTATTCTGACACAACATAAATACATTCAAGATTTATTGTCCAGAACCAATATGCTCACCTCCAAAGGTGTGCTCACACCTATGCTTCCTAGTGAGAAGTTATTATTGGATGGTGGTGAAAAGCTTTCGCCTGAGGATACTACTCGCTATCGGAGTGTCGTTGGTGCACTCCAATATTTGTCTCTGACACGTCCTGATATATCATTCTGTGTCAATAGAGTGTGTCAGTTCATGTCCTCCCCAACATCTATACATTGGACGGCAGTCAAACGAATTCTCCGTTATCTACATGACACTATTGATATGGGTTTGTGTCTTACAAAGTCCAGCACTGATTTGTTGAGTGCCTTTTCAGATGCTGATTGGGCCGGGAATCCTGATGATTGTCGAAGCACTGGAGGCTATGTAATCTTCTTTGGTGGCAATCTTACTCTTGGAGTTCGAGGAAACAATCAACAGTTTCTCGTTCTAGTACGGAGGCCGAATATAAGGCAGTTGCTGATGCCACTGCTGAATTAATTTGGATCCAAGTTCTCTTGCGTGAGCTCGGGATCTCGCAAGCGCGAGCACCTAGCCTGTGGTGTGACAACATTGGTGCCACCTACGTGTCCGCCAATCCAATTTTTCATCGACGGACGAAGCATGTTGAGGTTGATTACCACTTCGTTCGTGAACGAGTATCGACTCGTCAGCTTGATGTTCGACTTATTTCTTCGAAGGATCAGCTCGCCGATATCATGACAAAGCCATTACCAGCTCCTTCTTTTAGCAATTTTAGGCGCAATCTGAACTTAGTAGTACATCGTCCAGATTGAGGGGGGGTGTTAAACGTAGAGTAGATCATATTTGTGTATAGTAAGATAATCTACCGATTTACTAGATTGTTACCAAATCTATGATTTACTGGTTTGTTACCAAATCTATGATTTACTGGTTTGTTATCGATGACACGAGTAGGAAGACGGTGTTGGAGATGGTGGATGGAGAGGAGGAGGAAGATATGGTAGACATTTAAAAATAAACCTTTGGCTCTGACACCATGTTAGGTTGAATGGCTCAATGACCTGACCTAGGGTCACGACCTCATGTATTTATAGATGTGTATAATGAAGATTACATTCTAAATCATATATTTGGTAACAAACCAGTAAATCATAGATTTGGTAACAAACCAGTAAATCATAGATTTGGTAACAATCTAGTAAATCACTAGATTATCTTACTATACACAAATATGATCTACTCTACGTTTAACAGAGACAAGTCAAGTGTCATGACTCCGTAAATCGATCTTCGAAGAAAATAAATACTACACAGGTAGTTGTCAAGGAAAGTGCTTCTATTGAATATAGAAACGGGTCAAGGTCAAGGACAACGCGGTGATTTCGTAAGTTGGTATTGGAAGAGACTAGGGACTACACGAATAGTTGTCAAGGGAGTGCTTGTATTGAGTAGAGGGATGGGTTGAGGCTGACACGGCGATGCTGTAAATCTATCTTGAAAGGGTACAAGGGAGAATACAAGTAGATGATGACTCATGATGACAATCTCAAATTGAAAATCTCGAGAATGATAGACCATTCATTTGAAGATGAAAAGCACACTAGAAAACACGTGGGTGAGTATCCATTTTTAATAAGGTGCAGAGACGATTGGTTAGATTTTTGTATGGGTTTGGTTCTTCGGTTTTGGGCTTAACATTTATGAAATCGTTTTTGGGCCCAAACAAGCCCAGTTATGCAAAACATGTGTTGAAATAGTGAAACGTGAAGATGAGGTTGCTACCACAGCACCACTAACGGCGATATTAAGACTTGATAACTGAGGAGGTGTTGTTATGATTCAATGACCGATGGAGGGGCATTTGTGATGCTACAACCATCGACACTTCTCATACAACATGACGATCAAGTTGTTGCACGATGAACAAAGTTGTTGTATGTAACGACCAATAATGAGGTTAATTAAAAGATTTTGTTTCATAGTTTTTAAAATTAAAAAATTCAAATCTAAAATCATATTTATATTTAGAAGTTGGTTGAGAAAGTAGTTAAAGAAAAGTCAGAAATCCAAGTGGCAGGTTTGAGCTACAGCACAGAAATAAAGAAAGAACAATGCACGTGAATGCTTAGATCATGACACGTGGCACTTGTTTACCGACCATTTTTTAATGTCGGCCAGATCGCGGGGTTGTGTAATAAAAAAGAAACAATAAATAAATATGGGCCCTTCCACCTTCCCAAAACGTCGGCAAACGAATCGTGTCCACGCGGCAAGGTATGAGTGGCCAAAAAATCATTAAACTCTCTTATTTTTAAAAAAATAGTTAAATCAGAGAGTCTCCTAAAATGAAATAATTAAAAAAAAAAAAAAAAAAAGTGTTGAAAGGTATGGTGTATGAGTAGTGGCAGACGCGGTATTGGCGCGTAAACGTATAAGAAAAAGAATCGCAATTATTAAAGCGATATAAAACGTCAATATCAAGGATATTGGATAAGTGAATTTATTCGTTAATAATATTATTTTGTGGTCCAAGGGATTGTGGTTGGGGATCTATAAATACGGCTCCTCCTTCCCATTCATGTCATTGGATCTAGCAAACAAAGAAATCAGAGCATCATGTCAGGGATCATGGAGAAAATAGGCGAGAAGCTCCACATCGGAGGAGACCACAAGGGGGAGCACAAAGGCGAGCACCACGAGAAGGACAAGCACGAGCACGAGAAGAAGCACGGCGAGAAGTCGGAGCACCATGGAGAAGGGCACAAGGAAGGCCTGATGGAGAAGATCAAGGACAAGATCCATGGGGGGGGTGATCATCACGATGAGAAGGGTGAGAAGAAGAAGAAGAAGAAGGAGAAGAAGAAGAAGGGCGAGCACCAGGAGGGCGGCCACAGCAGCAGCAGCGACAGCGACAGCGACTGATCTGACCCTCTCTTTCTGCGTCTGTCTGTCTCTCTAGTTTCCTTTCAATAACATCAATATCTAATCTTTGTATTGCGTTTCTCTGCTTTTCTCCGGACTTGTAATATCCACTGCGACTATATTATAATAATAAAGCCTCCTCATCTTTCTAATTTTGCTTTTATCTTCACCAATTCATCTCAGCTCTTTTTTCTTTTTGCATTTTTGAGAAAATTCGTAATTTAGGACTCCAATTTCTGATAAAATAAAGTAAATATATTAGCAGTATTGAGGAGATGATGTAGCTGTGCGAGATTTAAGGTGGGAAATTTAAATCAAGGAGAACCCAAAGCTTTGAGGAAAATTGAGAAACGAACAAAAGTGGCCAGAGTTTTACCCATCCTTCACCATATCTTCTTCTCCCGATTTGACGGAATTTGAAGGGAGATTTCAACAACTCCTCCAGGGCTTTTGTTCATCAAAGAGGGGGCAATACTTTTCTATAACTCTTCTTCTCTTCCATTTATTGGAACCACATCTACAACTTTGATGAGAGAGTCCAACCAATTATGCTACAAGTGAGGAAGAAGCTTCTAAAGTTCAGTGATTGGAACACCAACCTTACCTACACCGGTTATGCTCTATTTTAAAGAATTTGAATTAAAATAGGGGTTTATTTTGCAACAAAATAAACATTCCAAACAAGTAACTAACTATTTGATATTTCCTTTCGTGCCAGGCTTATCGGAGGAGCACACTTGCTAGATATTATGTTTGTAAGACTGAGTTGATACTTTTACTATGATGAGACTTGTTAAACAGTGAAATCATGTACATAGCCACTTTGGTTTAATCCCATTAAGCTTTGCTTTCTGCGTATGCAAGATTATGAATTGTTCATTGATATATAATCAAGTTGAATGTATTAAAGAATATTAAGATATAAATGAGCAATTAGGGACAATTTATAAACTCTAACTAAGCTTCATTGGAAGGGTAAGAAAAGTATGGAATAGGAACGATTACAATAGACAAATAGTGATTGATATAACTCGATAAAAGCATGGATGGATGATTATGAGCATAATGCATGAATATGTTGATTCATTATCGTTTCCATATGATGTATGATATAAAGTTTATGATACTCAGTATGCAAATGATTAGGGATCACCAACTAACCCTTATTTGTGAACTAGTCGAGATAAGGACAACAGTCCATAGAAGAATTTGAGATCTCAAGTAGTATATAAAAGTGTAGATCTCGAAGTAATACTTGAGATGAGTACTAGATCTTGAGTAGTACTTAAGATGAGTATTGTATGAGAATTATGATCTCTAGTAGGATCGATGAGTACTATAAAGGAGCATTAGTATCCGAAAATAGTCAAACTCTAGGAATACATGATATGAGTATGTTGCTACAAGGAGAATGGAGATAGCTAAGATCTTCTAACTTACTTATAATACTAAAATGTAGTAACTGAGTAATCTAATGACTAGATTATACGATTATATTTATATTTACGTGTTCGATAGTTTATTCTTAATCATAGACTATTAAAATGGTCTTTCATAGTATATTGTTTGTGTATGATTTCATGATTGAGGAAAATTATGAGTTTAATAACTTATTTTTAATAATAAAAAAAATATATTGAGATGGAGTCCAGATACACATTAAATGATGATTGTACTCTAAAGAGATAGAAACATGATGAGCTCTAAAGTGTTATATTTAAAAAGGTAGTTGAAGGACTAGAACCGAGCAAATTAGATGATAAGCTCCAAAAGAGCTGTATGATAAAGTTTGAGGAATGAGTTAGGTTTCAAAAAACTAGCCTATGTAAAGAGATAAATTCTCCTGAGTTAAATTTATGAGTTACAGACTGCTCCTTGGAGCTAAACCATGAGAATTAATGAATCGATAAGATGATAATAAACTATGAACTTATAGTACTAGAATCCTAAGTTAGGCCGTTAGTAAAACCTAAATATTTGACTTAGATACTTGGTATTTAAGTATGAAACAAGGTTTAAGAATGATATATTATGTAAGGTACATCGAAGTATATAAGTGAGTTATTTATTGAGTATATTTATATACTTATTCGTGCTACCGTTCTTTCTACAAGATAGAACTGGATGTTGGGATATATTCCCTACGGTTTTATAATCAATTATTTTATTTTAATAATAATTTTAATTATTTTAGTTGCAATTTAATATTATGAATTTTTTTAAAATTATTAGTACAATCTCGACGAGTATGTAATTGGCGTATGAAAAAAATCATATCATGTGCAAATAATAATGTAAATGGTCTATAAGTATATGAACAAAACTATTAATATGAAGCATTTTGTGAGTGTCATAAATGATTTGATTCAAATGGGTGAGGTAGAGAAAAACTATTAATATGAAGCATTTTGTGAGTGTCATAAATGATTTGATTCAAATGGGTGAGGTAGAGACATGCGCGAGAGGATATTTATATGATGAGTTGGATATGATTAAACCCCATTACTTTTAATCTCTCTTTATAAATTAGAATATTAATATTTCACTAGATCTTATGATATTCGATCTTGATCTTAATCTTGAGGGAGTTATAAATTTTTGCTTGTCAGAGCTTGTTTTTTATATGCATGGGTAAAAATGACTTTTCCAACTGATTCAATATGTCTATCGATTCGGGGACTTGACCAAATAGAGAGCCGTGAAGATAATTTTATAAGATGAAATTCATTCATTCTCATGTATGGTAAATAGATGAGTAGTTCTGTCCAGGATGATTTCAGAACTTAAACAATAGGGTCATACTCTCTCATTAGCTCAAGAGAGACTTAGCTTACAGTTTAGTTGTAAGCAAATTGTCCATTAGATGGTAAATAATACTTGAAGCGTAAGATGTAATTACATGGGTAAAACACAATTTTGACGTAGCTGTAATTACATAATACATAAAGGATCGACTTACAAACTGTTGTATGCGACATATTTTATAAGGCAGAAGAGTATAATTATAAACAAACTTAAAGTCGATATCAGTGTAGGAATGAAGAAGCAAGTATAGACCAGAGTCATGAATAGGCAATAGAGTTTTTGGTGTATATTTCATTACTTATAAATTGATTTTAAGTGTATTTTTCAAATATGTTTGTAGGTAAATTTCTTTAAATTTTAAATAAACATTTCTTGTACGAACCCAAAAAAATACTTTTAAAATTAACAAATTTTCTAATGTCAAAAAATAAACATGTGATTAGATAATAACAACACTTGAATAAAAAGTAAAATAAATAAATAAAACAAGTTAATTAATAAAAAAAAAAAGATAGCCCATTCTATCTCTCCACCGACCTCTCACAACTCTTCTCCGGATGAACATCAACCAACTCCTTTTCAAATACTCACGACTGTTCTTCTAAAATAATTTAATTAACTCCTCCTCAGATCACTTCTATTAGTAATTAATACTCACGACTGTTCTTCTAAAATAATTTAATTAACTCCTCCTCAGATCACTTCTATTAGTAATTCCAGCAAAGAAACAGCATGCACTTTAAGGAGAGTATCATTTGTAATAGGTCAGTTTAGTCATATTTAAAATTTTTCACTATTTATACAAAGTGTTTAAGGTCCGCATGAAGTCTAACAAAGGGTTGTTGTAAAATTTTGTTAGGCTCATATGGTTACTTGGATTTCAAAGAATAAAATCAAACTTTTATTAAGGATAAATTGGTTACACCATCTTTATAACGCTAAAAAGAAAAAATGTCGAAGTCAGATGGGCAAAATGGGCATTTTTCTCCTCAGCCCATTATAAAGGTCTTGGGGTTTCTCGATCGAATACCTGCAAAAGAGAAAAGTATGAGAAAGAAAGTTGAGAGAAAACTTGAGAGGGAAAAGTAAATCGCCAGTGTTCTCGTCGGAGAATCACCAACGAAATTCATCCTCTACCGAGACTTACACTCTGGAGCTTCTTCTTGGAGAGAAGAAAGACTCGTGTTGTTGAGGTTCCATCCTCCATCAAGATTCGAGAGAAATCTGCAAGGTAAGATCTTGAACTTTACTCTTTAGATCTGAGATCTTTGTTTGGGAATAGAGTGTTAAAGTTTACTATCTTCATCTAGGGAAGATTCACCACTGATTTTGTGAGGAAATCGGACGAAACATTGAGATCTAAGAATCTTTCCAAGAACGGTAAGAATGTTATCAGACCTCTTTCCGACACTCATAACTCATCGTATGATTAAGTAAAAATCAAGAAAAAAAAATATTGGCACGTAAGTTGTAGTATGATCTAAAACTTTGTTGAAGAAATCATTACGGTTTGGATTAAGAATCGAGAGATAGAAAAATGAGAAGAACGTTGGAAAACTAATTGGAAACCTCGTTTTTCTGCTAGGAGGAGAGAGAAGGCGACAACGCGCCACATGTCAATCGACAAGCAGTTCGCGTGTGCCAATAACCACCGGACACGCGTTGAACGCCGCCTAGGGAGACGCGGCTCCAACCTTCCAGCGACATGCGTCCACGGCCTAGCAACCCGACCCGTGTTCCTCAACTGACTCGGTATCCGTGCGACGAAACGAACCGCGATCCACCTAAACCACTGCACTTGAACTGGACCGATGAACCGCAGTTGTAGAAAAACATGTGCGCGTGACACTCGCGTGTGGAACCTACGAGTGAGCTTGTTCTAGTGCGTGGCTGGCCCATGGAAGCACGTGTAAGCCCGTTTTGTCCCGTTCGACTTATGTTTTCCCTATTTTCCTCCCGAATCCAATCATAACCCTATTTTATATGAAATAGGATCTAATTGAGGAAAAATCAGTCCTTTTTGATACGCTAATTGTGTGAAAATGCTACATAAGGGTACGCATCATCCAGGTAAGTCACCATTGATAGTGTTGTTATAACACATGCGGAAGCAATTTTGATCTTAGGCACTATAAGTACATCAATTATAGTAAATTAGCTAGCATGTTCATAAGCATTAAAACTCAAGGAGTTTGAGTACTAACCTTTTGTAGTTCAGATTCATTTTTTTTCACGAACCGATTTCGAACCACCACTAGTGTCTTCTCTACTATTCTCTGGCCTTAGAACAGAATTGTGGAATCCGGTGAGTGACAAAACATGGAAGGGATGTAGTATATGTGAAAGAGAGAGTTTGTGAGAGTTTTTTCAAGAAGACTTTACAGGTAGGTTGATCATTCTATTTATAGAGTCTACATGTTCATGCAAAGTTGAGATTACAAAATTTTGACACTCAAAATTTCACTAACTCAAACCTGGATTTTAATTCAACCATTAATTTAAATAACTAATTTCAAATTAAAGTAATATTAAATGATTAATTAAACAATTTAATTAATATTTAACATTAATTCAAATGTTAATCCCAATGAATTCCAACTCATATTGATTAAAATATCTAAATCTTATTTAAATATCTCCAATTCTTTCTTTATTTAAACAATTCTTTCTTTTTGTTTAATTCGTATATAAAACAAAAATGTGGTAAAATATATCGTATATATTTAGCGCATATTCCCTAATTTGAATTTGAACACTTCGAACTTGCTCGTCACACTGTTCTATGGTTTAGTTCGATATGAGCTAGCAGGGGGACCTAATGAACCTATAGATCATGGGCTTCAACGATCCTAGATTAACCAGCTAAACTCATTAAGCTTGTTAACCAACATTCGTTAACTACTAGGACACTCTACTGTAGCCTATTAGTTGAACTCCCCTCACTATGGATATATTTCTGTCCATTTGATATAACAATGATTAGTTAGTCGATCCTTTACAGGTTGTTCGTAACTAGAGATGGGTCAATTTACCGTTTTACCCCTGAAGTTACTCGTTCCTTGTGTTCCATTGATCCTCTAATAAACAATTGTTTTGTGGTCCAACCAGTAAACCAAATCCCTCTTAAACCAATGAGAGGGTGCGACCTCTTGTTCAAGAAATGAAGTAAATACTTAAGGAAACAACCTTTCTACTATCCCTAAAAGTGGGTAGGAGTGAATTCCATCTTGCACCCCACATCCTCATGTTATTCACCCAGTCTTACCCATGAAATGGGAGGCTTATTGAGTCGACGAACTTGAGCCACTCTCACCCATGCAAATCTAAGGATAATTTTGAATAAACAGGAGTTCATGGTTAGCTTAGGATTAAGATTGAGTTACCTAGGTCATCGAATAGGAAAAATCAGTCTCAACAGTAAATGACATTATAAAGTGAGAGTGATTTTCTTCATGGTCCGATCTTATACAATACTCATTGCATAGGACGCCCCCACCCACATGTCTCTGCATGTACAATTTAGTGATCACATTGTTTATATCATATACAAAAGTGGGTCGCATCCATAGTGTCTCCAGGATAAGGTACTCAACCTTATTTTTATACTTAGATCATTTTGACTATATACTTGAACTTGAAACACTCTTATGTCTCTGCATATAGTTCAAATAATCATACTATAGTCAGAATGTTCTTGGTTTATTGGATTTAGATTAATAATCGTAAAATTCACTTTATTCAATAACAATTTTTACTGAATAAACATCAATAATAACTTTATTAAAAATAGAATATATATATATATATATTTACAAACTATGAGTTTTATGACATAAAACCCAAGAAACTCCCACTTTGGACTAATACTCTAGTGGAGTTTTATAATGTTGAGTAGAGAGAAAGACATAAATACAATAAACTAGGGCATCACATACTCATGCCTTTTCTCCCACTTGCCCTAGATTACATAACTCGTAGTCCTAGACTCACTAGGTGACCTTCAAACACTTTAGTCGTGAGAGGGTTTGTAAATGGATCAGCAATGTTGTGCTCTGAAGCTATCTGTGTGACGATCCCATCTCCTCGTTGCACAACCTCCCTTATGAGATGATATTTGCGCTCAATATTTTTCTATTGTAGTAGCTAAATGGCACCAAAGAGATGTGGATCCTATCTTGGGCCTAGACCTAGAAGGGGAAGAAGAAGAGTCGCTCAAGATACTGATGTTCCGTCACTTGAGGTAGAACAACCTGTACCTGAACCTCAAGAGGAGGTTAATGAAATGCCCCAATGATTCAGAGTCCTACACCACGGGCACCATGATTAGGAATGAGTCAAAAGAGAGCAATGACTCAAGACTTACCTGACATAGATTCTACTGCTCCTTCTCCTAAGGCGGTCCCACTGGTGCCCACCAATAATTTAGAGGTTCCACCTAGCCAGCCAACAACTAACCTCACTATAGACGTACTACAGGCACTTATGTTAACCTCCATGGAAAATCAGGCACAGTTGACTCAGATGATGTAGACACTGGTCACTAACTAGGCTACAATGCAACAACCAATACAACAGACAGCAATACAACAGACAGCAATGCAACATGCAACAATGCAACAGACAACATTGCAAGGGTCCAGAGACTCGGGGACTATGATTGTGGGTCCCATTATCTGAAAGACTTTGAGAGGCATAACCCGCCTTCCTTTGATGGTAGCAAAATAGATCCCGTCGCAGCAGAAAATTGCCTCGAGGCTATGGAAACAATCTTCTTTTACATGAACTGTCCCCTGGAATATTAGGTTCATTGCGGAACTTATATGTTGAAGGGAGAGGCTTATTTCTGATGGAAGGGTGCTCAAAAAATTATTGCACTGCTTTGGAGAGTCTATTTCTTGGTGTCAGTTCAAAGAGGCCTACCTCCACAAATAATATCCAGTCACTGTCAGGATGAGGTTGCAGGCAGCGTTTCATGAACTCAAGTCGGGTGACCAATCTTTGGAGGATTATGATTTGGAATTCAATAGATTGGCAAGATTCTCTCCTATATTTGTTAGCACTAAAGAGCTTAAGGCTGAACGTTTTATCGCCAGTCTAAGGGAGAACATTAGAGGTTATGTGACATCTTAGGCATCCACAGATTATACAACAGCCCTCAAAATGACGACCCTCATTGATGCGCCTCGTATTGACAAATTACAGTCAGGGTCAGCCCAAAAATCTCACATTGCAGTTCAAGGGTAAAAGATAGACCGGAACTATCCCAGGACTGGAAGACCACCCCGTGGTGGCAATGCCAATCGCGGAAGAGCCCCAACACAGAACAAGACTAATTGCCCTCAGTGTTAGTGCCCTCACAAGGTGGAGTGTCGTGCTGCAACTAATGCATGTTTCATTTGCGGCCAAACAGGGCACTTTGTAACGATCTATCCTCAGATGAGAGATCAGAACATTAATCGACCTGTAATACAAAATCCAAGGGGTCGGGGTGCCCAAGAATAGCAGGGACGAGCTGTAGCCCATGAACCATAGGCAGGCAAGCCGACGCACCTGACGTAGTTGTTACAAGTACACTACCCATTTTTGGTCATTTGGCTTTTATACTATTTGATTTGGGTTCTACACACTCGTTTGTGTCTGAGGAATTTGTTGGCTACTCATAGAGTTAGGGGAGGTAGTGTGACAGTGTCGGGACGTGTCATATAAGCTACTTTAATAGTATTAAATATGCAAGGCTTTGATGTCATTTTGGGTATGGATTGGCTAGGCGTGAATCGCGCTCTAATACTTTGTGAAACTCGAATAGTTACTCTCTTACTTCCGTCAAGGGGTAGTTTAACATATAAAGGAGCCACTTCCAAAAGAACCCCAAGCGTCATAATTGCACTAAAGGCTAGGAAGATGATCCGTAGTGGTGCAGGCGCATTTTTAGCCAGTGTAACCCCTGCGTCTGTGTATTTTTAGACAGCAGAAATGATCAGACAGTCTCGTTACACATTATCAGGAAATTCAATGATGTTTTCCTAGAGGATTTGTCAAGTTTGCCCCCAATTAGGGAAGTTGACTTCGGGATCAACCTAGAACCAGGAACTGCGCTGATCTCCAAGGCACCCTACAAAATGGCACCAGCAGAACTCAAGAAATTAAAGGAACATTTACCGGAGCTATTGGATAAGGGTTTCATACGACCCAACGTATTTCCTTTGGGAGCCCCTGTTTTGTTTGTCAAGAAGAAGAATGGATCCCTGCATCTGTGTATAGACTATAGAGAACTGAACAAGGTCACCATAAAGAATAAGTACCCCCTCCCTAGAATCGACGACTTGTTTGATCAATTACAGGTTGCAACGGTATTCTCCAAAATTAACTTGAGGTCAGGGTATCATCAATTGAGAAGAAGAGAAGAAGATATACCCAAAATGGCCTTCAGAAGTCGCTTTGGACATTTTGAGTTTCTCGTTATGTCCTTTGGCCTTACCAATGCACCAGCCGTCTTCATGGAACTAATGAACAGGGTGTTTAAAGAATTCTTAGATACTTGTTATAATGTTTATTGATGACATTTTGGTGTACTCTGAGTTAGAGGTAGAGCACGAAGAGCATTTAAGGAAAGTTCTGACCGTATTGAGAATGCAACAACTGTACGCCAAGTTTTCGAAGTGTGAGTTTTGGCTATCTGAGGTAGCGTTTTTGGGTCATGTGGTGTCTAGTAGAGGAATCACAGTGGACCCAGGTAAGATAGAGGCAGTGATGAAGTGGCCAAGGCCGATCATAGTCACTGAAGTACGGAGTTTTCTAGGACTAGTAGGATATTACAGAAGGTTTGTCTAGGATTTCTCCAAAATATCTTCGGCACTAACTCAGTTAACCAAGAAGGGCAAGCCCTTTATGTGGACATCAGCTTGCGAATAGAGCTTCCAGGAACTCAAGGAGAGGTTGGTGAGAACACCAGTCCTCACAGTTCCAGATGGATCTGGGAATCTAATGGTGTAGCGATGCATCAGGAAAAGGTCTAGGGTGCGTGCTCATGTAGAAGGGTAAGGTGATAGCTTACGCTTCTAGACAACTGAAGGAATATGAACGAAACTGTCCCACTCATGACCTTGAGTTAGCAACATTGGTGTTTGCACTGAAAACATGACAACATTATCTGTATGGATAAAAAATCCAAGTATTCACTAATCACAAGAGCCTCAAGTACCTATTTACACAGAAGGAGCTTAATATGAGATAGAGGAGATGGTTGGAACTAGTAAAGGATTATGACATCAAGATCTTGTACCATCCAGGCAAGGCCAATGTTGTGGCGAATGCATTGAGCAAAAAGGATGTTCATACTTCCGCGATGATCACCGAGTAGGAAAGAATACAAGATGAGATGAAGAGGGCTGGAATCGATGTTGTAATTAAAGGTGGTACTACTCAGATAACACATATGACCATGCAACCCACCTTGCGAAAATGAATTATTGACGCTCTGAAGTCTAATGAACACCTTGGAAAAGTGTGGAATTAGACAGAGACAGAAAGACCAGTAGGTTACTCTATCTCTTCAAATCTGAGATCTTTGTTTGGGAATAGAGTGTTAAAGTTTACTATCTTCGTCTACAGAAGATCCACCACTGATTTTGTTATAAAATCGGACGAAACATTAAGATCTGAGAATCTTTCCATGAGTTGTAAGAATGTTATCGGACCTCTTTCCGACGCTCATAACTCATCGTATGATTAATGATAAATCAAGAAAAAAAATATTGGCATCTAACAATTTGTTGAAGAAGTCATTATGGTTTGGATTAAGAATCGAGAGATAGAAAAATGAGAAGAACGACGGAAAACTAATCGGAAACCTTATTTTTCTACTTGGAGAGAGAAAAAGCGACGGCGCGCCACGTGTTAACTGGCAAGAGGTTCGCGTGCGCCAATAACCCCTAGACACGCGTCGAACGCCGCCTAGGGAGATGCGGCTCCAACATTCCAGCGACACGCATCCGCGGCCAGGCAACCCGACCTGTGTTCCTCAGCTGACTCGGTACCCGCGCGATGAAACGAACCGCGGTGACCCTCACTCCACCTGAACCACTGCACTCGAACCAGACCGACGACCCGCGCCTATAGAAAAACGTGTGCTCGTGGAACCTGTGTGTGAGCTTGTTCCGGCGCGTGGCTGGCACGTGGAAGCGCATGTTAGCCCGTTTTGGTCCCGTTTGACGTCTGCTTTCCCGATTTTCCTCCCGAATCCAATCCTAACCCTATTTTATATGAAATAGGATCTAATTGAGGAAAAATCAATACCTTTTAATATGCTAATTGTGTGTAATCGCTACGTGAGGGCATGCATCATCTAGGTAAGTCACCACACCGAACTTTAGGACGAAATACTTGTAGGAGTAGCTTGGTTATGCATGCATGCTAGCTTAATTATCTTAGGTGGTAGCCTTCAGTGATTGAATGTAGGTATTTGATTGTTAAGAGTAAGGATAGGATATATTATGTGAAATATTATGAGAATTATTTGAGTATTGCTATTATGTTTTAAGCTTCTGCTTTATATGTATATGTTTAATTCATGCTGAAAGTTAGATAGGAACTTGTGAACTCTGCGCTCTAGAGCTTGATGGATGTTATCGCCCCGCTGAGCATGTATGTTTATTTTACATGAATTTTGTATGATGTTGCTGAATGATAGTTGTGTGCACTTAGTTAATTTCCATGACCCACAGGTATGATAAAGTTTAGGGATTTGTGGTTAGAGTGACAAGTCGCTAAGGTATAAACCTGACCTTTCCCCAAGTAGTGTAACAGACCACCACAACATACGAACCCTCTCTAGAGTGCCTTAGGCTACATGTGTGTGATTGTGTCATAGCTTCCTGGGGGACCAAGGGGTTCCTGATCAGAATCTGAGTGCTCTTAGTCGTTTTAGCATGGAAAACGTGTGTCCATGTCGTATAGACCATTTAGCGGGATGGATTAAGGGGGGTAGCTCTCCTCTACCAGGGGGACTGTCATGGGCCTAGGGGGTTGCAGCTCACTTCCTAGGTAAGATACCAGATAGTCTCAGAGCCATGCCAAAATAGCTATAGTCATTACACAGGTCGGCATAAGGGAACTCTTAAGGATTTTTAAATGAAAGGACAAAGAACCAAGAAGCCCCAAGGAGCTAAAACGAAAACTAGATGTCTTAGAGTTAAAGTAGAGTTTGTCGGTGTTTGTTAAGATTAGGATGTGATAAGAGCCTACAAGTAGGTGGCTTACTGAGTATAATTTTACGTTCATTCTTGCTATACCTTTCTTTTTCAGGTATGTGAGGCGTTGGGTCAAGAGAGGGCGCATTGAAAGATGTTGATTGTCATAGAGGAAGCGTGTCCCGGGGCATCAGTCTGGTCTTACTGATTAGTACACTTTGTCCTTCATGTTTTCTTTTCTTGTGTAAAACTAGTCACCTATGTCCTCTTTGTATTGAATGCTTTTATTACAAAATAAATGATTGATTTTTGAAATAATGTTTTTCTTTGAATTTCTTGCATACACACTACACATCATAGTCATTGTTATTCACAGACTTGAGGTTAATTTCTTTTGGGCCATGACAGGCTTAAACTAATCAATAAGGTCACTTACTATTGTGGTTAGATAATTGAATGATGATGATGGTGCATGCCTTGTGGCCCCTCCATGCACCATATTATTTATGCTATGTGTATGTGGTCTATGTAATGGCATATGATGTTATGGGTATGCATGTGATATCCATTACGCCATATTGTGAATGAAATGAAATACTATGTATGCCATGTTATGTCTTGACATGTAAAAATATGTGATGGATTATGTGACGAATGTCATGTATATATGATGCATGTATGTACTGTGTCATGGATGAAAGAAGAAATGAAATGATATTAATGTTATGTTATGCTATGAATTTAAATCATGGGGAACTCATGGATGTATGTATGTCATGTGCATTGGGACACTTCCCTATTATGTTATGCTAGTACAAACACGTACCTTCGATATTTATATTTTCCATGATCTTATGCAAGCCTTTCCTTTTATGTGGTGTCTGGCTGGTGGGTCCATGTGTGCATAGAGCCCGTCTGGTGGGATCATGTCCACGTGCATGGACCGTGTGTGCGAAAGTACCATAAGTTCTATCATGTCCGGATTTTGAAAAGAGCTCAAGGCTATATGACGATTTTAAAGTATAGGTTCCATGATTATATGTGTGTGATTGCATTACTAACTCAAATAGTGGGGTGACTTACTGCATATTTCTTAAAATGCTCAAGTCATGTGTTACTCTTAGTTTTTAGATAAAGGTAAAACATCTCTGCACGGATGACGGTGAATGCTGGAATGACCATAGAAGTCAAGATATGTCATTAACATGCATTGACTTTTCTTGATAGATAGATTTTCATTTTTCATATTCAAATGCTATGTTATTTCTATTTTATGTTTTTAAATTAAATGTGCAAAATCCATGGCTTCGTTTAAAAAGGTTTTATTTTAAATTTTTGCATATGTTATTAAATACATGTATGTGGTGACGTCTCTAATTAGACAAGAAAATTAGGAGCATTACAGTTGGTATCAGAGCCCTAGGTTTTTAGATTTTGTAGACCGGCCTATGATGTAAGCCTAACATACTTCCATGGTCCTGTAATAGACCTACCATCACCATCAATTATCCTTACAAAAGATAATAAATGATGTTTTTTTTGTTATGATATGATTTACCTTGCATTGAATATGAATGTGTTGATGTACTGATGGTATTTAGATTTAGGGTTTGTACTATGAATAGGGAATTATAGTTTAGTAAGCTATTAAACACTAGTATATGCATGAAAATGATTTTGCTAAAAAAGGTCGGATGTTTCAGTTAGAAATCTCGAACATAGTTAAATTGCACAGTGTTATAGCCATAGAGATGGGAAGGAATGTTCCATCGTATACTAACGAGTAAGTAGTTTCAAATATAATTGACTAAAGAAGCTTGATAGGAAATAATATCTTATCGTCTACTAAAGATATTAAAAGTGGTAATGCCAAAAGAAAATTGTCACTACGAAATATATAAATATGAAATTAAAGTATTGTTATGAACAAATATCTAACATCATAAACATTGATACATTGTATACTTAAATTGATTTGTGAATAACACAAGTGCGTTTAATGGAAGTTGAGCTTTGGAAGTAGTGAGATATAGAAAACCCCTCTGTCTTAATACTTATTGGAACATTTTAAATCTATGTTTGAGAACAACCGCAAGTATGAAAGTTATGAAGTGAGTTAAAAGTATCGAACCACAGTCTTGATGAAGCATTTTATTTACAAGTATGTATGGAGATGGACTACTATAAGAGATTGTCAACCTGTCTTAAATTTAGGAAGCCTTTATTTAAGATGGATTTGGGTTGGGGATCCATGAGGTGAAAATTGTCTCTAAATCAACTAGAAGTTCTATGGTAATCTTTCCTATACCCCTGCACAAATACATTGCAAAATCTCACTATAAACAAATTTTTGTAGAAATTTATTAATGAATTTTTCTAGTAATGTGTTTAAAAGGTAATATCATAGTTAAGGTTTCAAGACTGTCATTTTAAGTTGGATTATTAAGTATCCTAAGTTTTATGACATCCATTGTGCTTATATAATATTAGTTTTTAGAGGAGAATTTTGTTATGCTTCCTTCTTAGAGTTAGAAAAAAAAGGTTGTGGTGCCTTTTTGTTATGGTTATGGGAAAATTGTTAAAATGAGACCTTGAGAATGTATGGGCAAAGAGATCCATTATAGTTTAGAGAATTTGACTCGGAAGACAATGGATTGCATGAAGTTTGTAAGGTTTTCCAACATTAGTGTCCACATGAATATTGATTCCGCTATCCCAGAAACCAACTACATGACTTCCGTTGCTTATGAAATTTTAGGAGAAGGCTCAATATGACACGATAAGGTTATGTACAAAATTTGGTGATAATTAGATTATGATAAGGGGCTAAACCAAGAGTAGATTTAAAATGCTCTTACAATTATGTTATACTGGCTTATGACCAAAGTGACTCCTTATTGGTATGAAATTTGACAAGATGTCTTATTTCATGGTTTAAAAGGATTATAGAAAATTACAAGACCATTGGAATATGGTCACGATTTAAACCAAGATTTGGGATCTAAGATGTTTTCAAGAGCCTAAAAGACTCAAAATACTATATAAATTTATAGGAGACACATTTGTGATATTAAGGGTAAGTACGAAAGATGGTGAGGGAATTAGAACAATTTTGGGATATGAACCAAGAGGAAAAGTATGTAATTATCCTCAAGACACTCTATAAGAATTCAAGGTTTGTGAATACCAAGTGACAATATGCTTATGAAATATTTATGCAAGCGAAGAAATAGTTGACTCATGGATTAGAGCAAACTTGTTAAAAAAAATTTCTTAGTTGGGTTTCAAGACTTAACAAACAACTCTTAGAACGAGAACCCGAGATATCCTAAAAACTTCCCGATAAGCAGTGCAACATGGTCTTATGACACAGATTACGTTGCAGGGAACACATGAAACCCTAGGCATGGGTACTCAAACTATGTTGTAAGGAACACATGAATCCTTGGACATAAGTACATAGATTGTATCGCACGGAGTGTATGAAACCTTAGGCATAGATTAGGATTGAGTTTTTCACTGAGCATGAAACCCAACCGTTCTCTTAGGGAGAGTATCTAAGGGATAAAAACTCAAAACACCAGACCAATATCTTCTCTACAAAACTAGGTACCAAAACGGGTTAAAGGCTATATGCTAGAATTATAAAGAACTCAACCAACCTAAGTACCACACATCCAACCTTGCCCAGAACGGGAAAGAGACAATACAAAATGGTTGTAACAACTATTAAAAATAAAAAGTACAAAAAAAAAGTATATAATGTAACAATCAATTCGAGATTAAGACACTACAACATGGTTGTTACATCATATACTACAAAACTAAGTATCACATATCCAAGCCTGCTCGAAACTGGAAAGAACTCGAGGCCATTGACGGTTTTAAAGAATAGGTTTCATCATTATATGTATACCATTGTGTTACTAACTCCAATAATGGCTGACTTCCATATAAGACTTTAACTCTTCATCCACATTAATTTACATAGTAGAATCAATATCTTAATTCTACAAAGTTAATATAATAAAAAAAGAGTAAGAGTTAGAGTTAGTTATCAAACTTGCTACTATCTTTTCATTGAGCTCTTTTGTCCTCTCATTGTTTTAAGCTATACTTCTTAATTAGGGTGCTACTTCTCTATAGTCTTTTTTTTTAAGCCCTTTTTGATTCTACCATTTTTCCTCCCTTGATTAGGTGACGTTTCATTTTTGGAACCTTTTTCTTTTTCTCTTATATACTGTCATGGTCTCTAATTGCGATGTCGTCGTCAATCATATAGGGGTGTCTTGCCTTTACCTAAAAAAATGAGGTAGCACACATCCTAAGTATTTCAAAGAATACTCAGTAAGTGACCCCACTATAGGGGTCGTAAAAATGCAAACACATGCAATATGCTCTAGGGACCTATCATTAAAACATCCTAGGGGAGGCCTCCAGTCTAGACTAAATTGGATGTGCAGTACTTTCATACACACGACCTATATGTGCGAGCGCCAATTCCCAACCGGTTCGCACCCCCTAGACCCATCATCATCGTAGTTGTCTGTAGCAACATTTGGAGGTGAACAGACCCTTGAGTGTCATGCACAACATGATCACCATCATCATCGTAGCGTATGTGTCTATACTCATCATTATAAAAGGGGAAGTATCTCGATGCTTATGTACATACAAAAATGCATGAGGTCTCTATGGTTTCTCGTCTTTAAAACAGCTTTAGGACACAACCTTAATTCCATCGTTATATTACTATTAGTAATATGCATGTATTCGTCTTCCTTCTTTCATCATTATTAATACTAACTAGGGTTGTTCCTTATAAAGTCACCTTCTTAATGCAGTTTGACATTCATAACATGCTTCTCGTCTTAATATAGAAAATAATGTCATATCAAGGAAATAACATCATCTACATCATTGTTTTAATATGCATCCTCATCATCATACATCGTCATCATATAACACATCATAAGCATAGTAAAATATCATCAAACCTCATCATAAACTCATACACGTCATCATACATCATAATCATAAAGCATAAAGGACACGTGTCGGTGCCACTAGGCACATGTAGCATACATCAGACAATTTTCTAACTTATCCTATAGTAAGACCACTTACATGTTTGGCCTTAGTCGGCCTTTCCCTAATTTCAAGTTTGCTAAGCTTCGGTTCCTTGAAGCTACTCCAAATGTGACTGAGATTCATTTCCTATTAGGTTGTTGACTTCCTTTAGTTAGTAGTTTAAAATTCTAATATAAATTTAACTTGAAATGGTGAAATAGAGTATTTTATTGACCTTCGTTACCTTAATTAGGGTCAAAATTAGCTCCGTGGGAAAATGTGGTTTTTTTCCTTTACAGAGTGGAGGAGCTGAGATTTGAACCATGGAGCCATAGAGCCGAAGCTGGAAACAAGCCATTTAATCTGCTGAAGACGAAGGAGTGTCTGCCTGCAGGTGCAACACGTGTCACCGAGGGAGAGGGACATCTCTCAGTTCCCTCTCGGGTTGAGGCGCGGGTTCGGGGCGTTGACGCGGGTGCGCGTGTCGCAAGTGCTGCAGTTTTGGGCTGATCCGTCTGTTGGGCCTGAGTCTCGTGCTCCAGGTGGATTGGGCTGCAGTGGATCTTGGGTTGTCTAGCAATTTGAGCCGAATGGTTAATGGGCCGAGCTGGAATGTCTCTCGCGTCGAGACTGGTTGTGGGTTGAATCCGACCCAGATCCGACCCGATGGATCCTTTCTTCTCCACTGGACTTTGCAACTTTGTGGCTTTCTTTCTCTCTCCTCTCCGCAGCCATTTCTGACATCTTTTTTCATCTCTTTTCTTCCTCTACCTCTCTATTGTGTTGTCTTTCGACATCTTTTCTCATCTCTTTTCTTCCTCTACCTCTCTATTGTGTTGTCTTTTGACATCTTTTCTCATCTCTTTTCTTCCTCTACCTCTCTATTGTGTTGTCTTTTGACGATGGACATTGGTGAAAGGGAATCGTTCAGCGGAAGACATTTATGGGAAGAAAATGAAAACAAATAACGTAAGAAAATAACAAAGAGAGAGAAGGAAATTGGAATTTGATTTTATGGATTTCTAATTATATTCACTCATTTAAATAACACCCACCTAAAAATGGTCAAAACCGCCAAAGATATTTGTTGGAAGAGAATGAAAAAAGAGTGAACTAAATCTGTGCCTCCCACTCCCCTACAAATAGCCACTTAAAAATGGTCAAAACAGCCGAAGATATTTATTGTTTCTAATTAGATTCCGTCGTATAAATAATTGGTTGGTCGCCACTTCCCTACATATAGCCACCTAAAAATGGTCAAAAAAAAAAAAAAAAAAAAAAAAAAAAAAAAAAAAAAAAAAAAAAAAAAAAAAAAAAAAAAAAAAA
>NW_019272136.1:111978-166634 GCF_002738345.1 Cucurbita maxima | reverse complement strand
AAAAAAAAAAAAAAAAAAAAAAAAAAAAAAAAAAAAAAAAAAAAAAAAAAAAAAAAAAAAAAAAAAAAAAAAAGTAGAAGCTAAATAAAGTCAATCTTGATAAGCCCCTAATTTGCAAACTCCTGAATGTAATGGAACCAAATCTATATGTGCTTTCTTCGGTCGTGCAAAACTAGATTCTTGACCAAGGAGATCATAGTTTTGTTGTCTACGTAAAGCATTGGTGGATCTCCTTCTTTTTCGATGAGTTCTTCCATCAAGTGTGCAAGCCAGACCCCCTGTGTTGCCGCTGTCGAAGCAGCCATGTATTCTGCTTTGCAAAAAAGATAAAACAACTTCCTTTTGTTTAGTTGATTGTCAGTAGATCGCGCTGTCTAAGAGGAAGTAAATAATCTCGTTGGTGCTCTTACGATCATCAACGTCACCGGCCATGTCACTATCATTGTAGTCGACCAGCTCAAGCTTCTCCTTTCCTCTCCGTATTTCACACCCTAGACTCTGATTTCGGCCACATAATGTAGGATGCACTTGATAGCCACAAGATGCTCCTCCCTAGGTTCTTCCATAAACCTACTCATGTATCCAAAAGAATAAGCAAGGTTAAGACATGTGTTTACCAGATAGCGCAGGTTGCTGACAATGTTGCGGTAATTGGTGGAGTTGACTGCCGTCATAGTGCCGGCCTTCCTCAGCTGGAGTTGGGCCTCCATTAGCGTCCTTGTAGAGTTAATGTCTGCTAGCTCAGTTGTGTCTAGCAGCTTCTTTTCGTTTGCACCTTGACAGATGGTGATGCCGGTAGTACTCTGTTGCACTTCGATGTCGAGGTAGTAATTGAGCACACCGAGATCGCTCATCTTGAAGTTGTTTGACATCTCCCTCTTGAATCTCCCAAGAACTTCCATGTTACTTCTGGTGATTATGAGGTCTTCGACGTACACTCCCACGATCAGCCGCTGCTTGCCATGGCCGTGCGTGTACATGTCCTGCTCAAAGGCATAGTGCTTGAACTTTACCGATAGATGGGTACTGTCAAGCTTGGCGTTCTAGGCTTGTGGTGCTTGCCAAAGCCTGTAGAGTGCCTTGTACAGGTGCAGTACCTTCCCGGGGTTGTCGTTTTCCACGAAGCCAGGTGGTTATCGGACGTAGACGGTCTCTTTCAGCTCTCCATTGAGGAAAGCGGACTTCACGTCCATGTGGTGGACCTCCTAGGAATAATGTGTCATGATAGCCAGCAATAGGTCGAGAGATTCCAACCTTGCCACTGGCGCGAATACCTCTTCGAAGTCCACTCCTTGCTTCTGGATGTAGCCCTTTGCCAATAGACAGACCTTGTGATTCACAACTTCTCTCTCTTCGTTACGCTTCAGTTTGAAGACCCATTTGAGCCCTATGGCTCAGTGTCCCGGCGGCATTCTCTAGACTCCATGTCTTGTTCTTAGTGATGGACGTCATCTCCTCCTGCATTGCCTTCAGCCAGCATGGGTTCCTTTTTGCTTCGGCGAAGGAGTTCAGATCATCCGCGCTGATGGCATGCAGTTCGGTCACCTCTTCTTCGAGCTCGCGTGCCGCCAGTCCAAGTGGTTCACCTCTCCTACTAGGTCTTCCATCCTCCGGTACCTCGCCACCAGATCTGATGGTGTTACTATAACACGTGTAGAAGTAATTTGGATCTTAGTCACTCTAAGTACATCAATTATAGTAAATTAGCTAGCATGTTCAAAAGAATTAAAACTCAAAGAGTTTGAATACTAACCTTTTGTAGTTCAAATTCTTTTTTCCTCACGAACCGGTTTCGAACCACCACTAGTGTCTTCCCTAATATTCTTCGGCCATAGAATGAGATTGTGGAATCTGGTGAGTGACTAAACTTGATAGAAATTTAGTATATGTAAAGAGAGTGTTTTGAGAGATTTTCTCAAAGTTTCAAAAAAAATTTCATGTACCTTAATCACTCTATTTATAGATATTTGGACGTTCATGCAAATTTGAGATTACCAAATTTGACACTCAAAATTCTACTCAAATTTTTGAGATTATATGACAAGCATGCAAGTTTGAGTTAACTAAATTTTAACACTTAAATTTGTGGGGTTTATTTGGCAAACATGCAAGTTTGGTTAAACCAAATTTTGACACTCAAAATTTCACTCAAATTTGTGGGATTATGTGGCAAACATGCAAGTTTGGTTAAACCATATATTGACATTCAATATTCCACTAACTTAAACATGAATTTTTCCATTAAGTGAAGTCAACGTTTTGACTTTCTTGATTTTAATTCAACAATTAATTTCAAATCAAAATAATATTAAATGATTAATTAAACAATTTAATTAATATTTAACATTAAATCAAATGTCAATCCAAATAAATTCTGACACATATTGATTATGACCCTATTCATAATTAAAATATTTAAATCTTATTTAAATATCTCCAATTCTCTCTTTTTGTTTAATTCATAACTAAAATAAAATGTGGTTAAATATACCGTATATATTTAGCGTATATTTCCTAATTTGAATTCGAACACTTAGAACTCACTCGTCAAACTGTTCTAAGGTTTAGTCCAATATGAGCTAGCAGGGGGACCTAATGAACCTACAGATCATAGGCTCCAACGATCCGAGATTAACCGACTAAACTCATTAACCTTGTTAACCAACATTCGTTAACTACTAGGACACTCCACTATAGCCTAGTAGTTGCACTCCACTTACTATAGATATATTTCTATCCATTTGATATAACCATGATTAGTAAGTCGATCTTTCCTAGGTTGTTCGTAACTAGAGTTGGGTCAATTTACCGTTCTTACTCCTAAAGTTACTTCTTGTTTCTTAAGTTCCATTGATCCTCTAATGAACAATTGGTTTGTGATTCAATCACCAAACCGGATCCCTCTTGGGCTAACAAGAGGGTGGGGCCCCTTTTTCAAGACCTCGAGTCAATACTTAAAGGAACAACCTCTCTACTATCCCTAAAAGCAGGTAGGAGTGAATTCTATCTTGCACCATATATCCCCAGCTATTCACCAGTCTTACCTTTAAAAGGGAGGCTTATTGAGTCAGGATTAAGGTCGAGTTACCTAGATCATTGAGTGAAAAAATAAGTCTCAAGTAAACGACATTATAAAGTGAGAGTGATTTTTTTCATGGTCCGATCTTATGCAATACTCATTGCATAGGACGCCCCCCACTCACATGTCTCCACATGTAACATTTAGTGGTCACATTGTTTATATCATATACAAAAGTGGGCCGCATCCATAGTGTCCCTAGAATAAAGTACTCAGCCTTATCCGTGTACTATATATCATTTTGACTATATACTTGAACTTGATCCACTCTTATGTCTCTATATATAGTTCAAGTAATCATACTATAGCCAGAGTATTCTTAGTTTATTGGATTTATATTAATGATTGTAAAATTCACTTTATTCAATAACGATCTTTATTAAATAAACATCAATAATAACTTTATTGAAAATAAAATATATTTTTGTCTACAAACTATGAGATTTAGGACATAAAACCCAATAAGATCATCATCGTTATCGACATCCAATGTCGAATCCGCAGTACGTGTTGTTGCGAACTCCATTAGTTCAGGGTGTGCAGCCGAAGTTGTGGTTGGGGTTGGCGTAGGCGTGCTTAGTGCAACTGCTGACGGCGGTGATGGTTCTCAATGTTGCGCTCCTCCTTCTCCTGGCTCTGTGATGTGGTACTCCACCGTGAATTGATTTAGATTTTGGTCCACCTCAGTTACGTTGTTCCATTGCTAAAATGTGCTCTCGTCGAAAATGACGTCGCGCGACACATGAGCTCGCCCCCTCACAGGATCATAGAGCATGTACGCCTTGCTTCCGGGTTCATAGCTGATGAAGATTATCTTCAGCCCCTTAGGATCGAGCTTGGTGAGGTGGGGACGTGTGATCTTCATGTATGCGACGCAGTCAAACACTCAGAGATGATGTACCGCTGGCTTCTTGTTGTACCAGGCCTCGTGTGGCATCTACCCGTCGAGGCTTCACGCTGGCGACCAATTGAGGAGATAGACGGTCGACATTACCTCCTCTCCCTAGAACCTCCTAGGCATCCCGACCGTCATCAACAATAACCTTGCTATCCCGACGATGGTCTGATTTTGTCGTTCCACCACCCCGTTCTGTTGAGGGAGTAGGGAGCCGTTAGGTGCCGCTGCATGCCAAGCTCGTCACAGTACTTACCGAAGCTCGCCGAGATGAATTCTCTGCCTCAGTTTGTGTGCAGCACTCACATCTTCTTCTTGCACTCGGCCTCTGCTCCTGCTTGAATGCGCTTAATCGCCTCTACCGCCTAACTTTTCACTTACAGCAGGATCAACCACATGAAGCGGCTTTTGTCATCGACCAGCAGGAGGAAGAGGGTCTTGCCGATTGGGGTCGCCAACTTAATGGGCTCGCAAATATCGCCTTTCACTAGCTCTAATGGCTTACCGGCGCGGTAGGATGCCAGAGACGGAAAGGGGGTGCACCTTTGCTTGCCGATAAGACACCTGTCGCACAGCCCGTTCACGCCTTCAATTGCCATCAAACCGTGCACCATCTTCTCCTTGTGTAGTTTTTATAGAGTAGGAAAGTTCAGGTGCCTGTACCTTGAGTAGCCCGCGCTAGATGGAGATGAAATAGCTGACCTCATCGAGTTGTCCCAGGCTCACAAGGTTAGCCTTGAGCCTCTGGATGAAATAGATGCTGGTCAGCTTGCGATGCTGGCCTCCATTGTCGACGAACAGGATGGTGTCGTGCCCTTCAATCTCGACGATGGAGTCGTCGCCGAATTTCACCGTCCCGCAAATCTCCGAGTCAAGCTCGAAGAACACAGACCTAGCCCCGGTCATATGGTTTGTTGCCCCCGTGTCAAGGACCCATCGCTGGTGCTCGTGCTGCTCGCCCCTCTCACCGATCTGAGCGTACACTCGCTCCTCCTTCAGCTGAATTGGCTCCCCAGCCAGTGACTTTGTCACGCCTAGCTGGAGCTTTTCCTCGGGATTTATCGATCCCTCACCGACGATGCTCACCGGAGCAGTTACGTTGTCGGTTACTTCTGTGGGTTTTGAATTGAAATTGGAGACGTTGGGGATATTGGATAGGACCGATGCGCTCACCTTGAAAAGAGCTGGCTCCTCCTCCTTGGATTGGGCCACATGGGCCTCCTTCTTGTTCCTGAGCTTGCTCTAGCAATTCTGGCTTAGGTGGCCTTTCTTCCCGCAGTTCGAGCACTGGATCGTCCCGCCATTAGTTGACTTCTTATTTTGATCCCTTTCTTATTTTCTCTGCTTATTGCCACCTTTACTGCTGGAGGACCCATTGCTCTCGCCAGAGTTGACATTGAGTTTTAGACGTGCAAGCCATTCCTCCTTAGTGAGGAGTAGATGACCCTGACATTCTTCTTCCGCTGGCGATCCCCATAATCCGCATTGAAAAATCATTGACGGATTCACCGTCCTTAAAGCGGATCTCCGAAAGCTCCTTCCGTAGCTGCTCGATGTTGGACTCCCGCACTTGTTGCACACCAACCCGATGTGATTCAATCCCCTCTCAGGCTGATTGCACGGTGCGTGGTGGAGAGAGATGCTAGCATCTCTAGAGGCACAAATTGCAGTATGGCGGCAAACACCAGTTGATCCTCACGATACTTGATCGTATCTCCTTTCTTCGGCTCAACGGCGTGCCACAACCCTTGCGTCTGTATGTTGACGCGCATCAACAAGGCCCACTCATTGCAGTTGGACCTCGTCAGCATCGGGTACTACACAGAGGCGGTCGTCTCCTTGATCACTCGGTCAATGATAACTCGAGGTCCGTCTTCGCGACGTTGGCCTCTTAGTGGTAGTGATGGAGATGCCATCACTCAGCGGTGACATGGAGGAGTAAGTAAGCCTGCCCGAGATGGACCCAACGATGTGTGTATTTTCGAGCTTTGAATTTTCTTATGCTTGAAACCTGAACCCTGTGCGTTGTTAAGTCAACCTTCTAACCAATTGAGCGATTCAACTTGGCTTTGATAAAGTTGTCTCCTCCGTAATGACATACCACCTCGGTAGATTAAATCAGGCTCTGATACCACTTGTTGTCTTTTGACAATCGACTTTGGTGAGAGAAAATCGTTGATGGAGAAAAAACAGCTGAAGAAAATTTGTTGGAAGAAAATGAAAATAGAAAGCGTAAGAAAATAAGGAAGGAAGGAAACTTGAGATTTGACTTTGTTGAGAAGAGGTTTCTCGTTAGATTCACCTATTTAAATAACTATTCTACCCTCAAAATTCCCAAAGTGGTCAACTAAATGTGTGCCACTCCCCTCCAAATAATGCCCTAACAAATGGTAATCGAGACAAAATGTCAAAATAAAATATGCTTTTATCTAACATGTTGATCTCTCTTCTTCACTTCCCCGAAATATTGCGACTTGTAATCACTTATATCGACCGATTTATGAGGCTCCCAAAAACCAAAGACTCGGATTTTGTTTTCGATGAAGAATGGGCATTGATAAGGCGTGAAACTATCTTAGGAGTAGATAAAGTTGTTGATGATCTCTTTTGTGGTGTGGATTGGTCAATTTTGGCGTGGGTGCATGGGTTTGACCTTGCTAGAAAACTTGGCAGATTCTCTCTCTATCTCTTATTGCTCTGTGTTTTTCTTTTGGCAGGTCGTCTGGGAGGATTTGCTCGAGCGTGAGAGTTCCTTTGACAATCTGTGGGGCGTACGTGCGCTTCTTCAGAGTGTTGCCTGATAGCTCCAACACCACGCCAGAATTCTCAGGCTTCGGCGACGACTTCATTTTTATTTTTTTTGAAACGTCACGCTACAGTGCTGATTTAGATTAAAATTTCTGCTTGTCTTTCCGGATAAATTTGCTGTAGCAAATGGTTTAGCAATGTCATCCTAATTGGATTGCTCCCAAATTTCCTGTGGTTCAACATAAAGTTATGCTCTCTACCAAATAACCTAGTTAAATGTTTAATTAGGCTGCATTCATGTAATTTGATAGTCTTAATGAACTATTTATTGTTTACTAACTACAATAAATTTTGCGGCTAACGAGAAAACCGAATATCTACACATTTTTCATTTTCACCATAGTTCCCAAAACACTTCTACTTTTACATTTGATTTTGTCGCCTGAACTCATAATTTATTTTCTTAATTTTTTTAATCTTTTATTCTTTTAAGAATTCTTTAAATCATCCCTTATTCTCTAAGTGTCTCCAATTGTGGTGCAAATCACACAAGTCTTCAATGGATGACTATATAGGCTAACACTCATTTACCCTTAGTTCTACTCTCTTGCTAGCATCTTGAAGTTTTCAGGATGACCACATTTGTAATGCAAGTCACCTACAAAAAAAAAATAAAGATAACTCTTAGTTCCTACTTCCTATAATTCAAACACTTCCATGAGTGATGCAAATTGCTTAACAACTAGCTACAAGGATATTTTTTTTCTCTTTTTTGTTTGTTTTAACATTGAGAGTTCAAGCTTTTAAATTGAAGAGGAGTGCTCTCGAGATATATATATATATATATATATATATATATATATATATATATATATATATTTTGTGGAAGGGTAGAATTGTTTAAATATCCCCAAACTTAAATTAGCTAATGTCTTCAATTAGCATTTCATTGCTGTAGGTGTAGAATCATTATTGGGAGGTGTTTGAGGGGTGATTGCTCTTGTTTATTATTATTATTATTTATTTATTTATTTATTTATTTTATTTATTATTATATTTTTTTTGGGGAAAAATGGTCTAAGATTGGGTCGAGTATTGAGAATTCTAGAGACTTAGTTGGATTATAATGAATGGGAGCCTTCCTTACCTTGACTTTCATGATACTCCGAATTGAGCTTTTAAAATTTTTCTTGTCACACCTCGAGAACAACCCACCTCTAATATTGTTAATTTATTTATTATAGATATGTTGGGTTTTATGTCCTAAAACTCATAGTTTGTAAACAAAAACATATTCTATTTTCAATAAAATTATTATTGTTGTTTATTCAGTAAAGATTATTATTGAATAAAGTGAACTTTACGATCATTAATCTAAATTCAATAAACTAAGAACACTCTGGCTATAGTATGATTACTTGAACTATATGCAGAGACATAAGAGTTGATCAAGTTCAAGTATATAGTCAAAATTATTTATAGTACAAAGATAAGGCTGAGTACCTTATTCTGAGGACACTATGGATGCGGCCCACTTTTGTATATGATATAAACAGATAAGGCTGAGTACCTTATTCTGAGGACACTATGGATGCGGCCCACTTTTGTATATGATATAAACAATGTGATCACTAAAATTATACATGTGGAGACATGTGAGTGAGGGCGTCCTATGCAATGAGTATTGCATAAGATCGGACCATGAAGAAGATCACTCTCACTTTATAATGTCGTTTACTGTTGAGATTGATTTTCTTTTCATTCGATGACCTAGGTAACTCGATCTTAATCTTGAGCTAACCATGAACTCTTGTTTATTCAGAATTATCCTTAGATTTGCATGGGTGAGAGTGGCTCAAGTTCGCCGACTCAATAGGCCTCCCATTTCAGGGGTAAGACTGGGTAAATGGCTGGGCACGTGGGATGTAAGATGGAATTCACTTCTACCCACTTTTAGGGATAGAAGAGAGGTAGTTCCCTTAAGTACTGACTCTAGGTCTTGAACAAGGGGCCCCACCCTCTTATTGGCCTAAGAGGGATTCGGTTTACTGGTTGGACCACAAATCAATTGTTCATTAGAGAATCAGTGGGACATAAGGAACAAGAAGTAACTTCAGGGGTAAAACGGTAAATTGACCCAGCTCTAGTTACGAACAACCTGTGAAGGATTGACTTACTAATCATGGTTATATCAAATGGACAAAAATATATCTATAGTGAGGAGAGTGCAACTACTAGGCTATAGTGGAATGTCCTAGTAGTTAACGAATGTTGGTTAACAAAGTTAATGAGTTTAACCGGTTAATCTTGGATCATTGAAGCCCATGATCTATAGGTCCATTAGGTCCCTCTACTAGCTCATATCGGACTAAACCATAGAACAATGTGACGAGTGAGTTCGAAGTGTTCGAATTCAAATTAGGAAGAATGCGCTACATATATACAATATATTTAACCGCAATTTTGTTTTATTTACGAATTAAACAAAAAGAGAGAATCTGAGATATTTAAATAAGATTTAAATATCTCAATCAAATATGTGTCGAAATTAATTGGGATTGACATTTGAATTAATATTAAATATTAATTAAATAGTTTAATTAATCATTTAATATTACTTTAATTTGAAATTAATAATTCAAATCGATTGTTGAATCAAAATGAAGAAAGTCAAAATGTTGCCTTCATTCAATGCAAAAATCCATGTTGGTGGAATTTGAGGTGTTAAACTTAGTTTAACAAAACTTGCATGCTTGCCAAATAAACCCAAAAAATATAGTGGAATTTTGAGTGTCAAAATTTGGTTAACTCAAGCATGCATGCTTGCCACATAATCCCAAACATTTGAGTTGAATTTTGAGTGTTAAAATTTGGTGATCTCAAATTTGCATGAATATACAAACATGACTTTATAAATAGAGCGATCATGGTACATGAAAGGTTGGCTTTTGGAAAAAAAACCTTGAGAAAAACCTCTCACAAACTCTCTCTTCATATATACTAAATCCTTCCCAAGTTTAGTCACTCATCGGATTCCACAATCTCGTTCTAAAGCCGGAGAATAATGGAGAAGACACTAGTGGTGGTTCGAAACCGGTTCGTGAGGAAAAAAAAATTTGAGCGACAAAAGGTTAGTATTCAAACTCATTGAGTTTTAATGCTATTGAACATGCTAGCTAATTCATACCATTGATGTACTCAGAGTGCCTAAGATCAAAATTACTTCTGCATGTGTTATATTAACATCATCAAGATATGTATTTTACATGGGGTATTATGCCTCTAATTACTAACTTTGACTCAAAATAATAATTAGATTGAGTGATTACTTGATCTACCCACCTAATTAGTTCAAACAAAGAAACTATCATGAAACATGCATGAACAAAATGACTACAATTTCATAGGTAGACAACAAAATAACTTGAGCGTATTCATAGCTGACATAGAAACAATTTAATCGAAATTAACATATTTAACCATAAAATGAGATTTTATGATATTTTTTAATGGAGGCATGGATAACTTCAAAAGGAACTATTCTTAGTAGTTATACTAAAATCAAGAAAATTAAAATGATCTAATTCAAGTAAAGAAACCCCATTTTGTTTAGTTGGAGTTTGATATACTTTTGTCAAATTATGACTATTCTTTGTTTTGAAACATATTCTTTTCCGCAGCATTAGTCTTTTCAAACTGCTGTTTACTTCAGCCATTTGGATGCGGTAAACATAAGAGTTGTATTCAATGTCTTTAACGATATCCTTGATAAAAGAATGTGTGTTTTCCGGGATTTCACTAAACGAATAAAAATAGGAGCCAATACCTCAAAAATATCCCAAAAAATAGACAGAGGATAGAATTTGATTGAATTGACTCTGTCTCCGGAACCTGATTTCACTCTTTTACTCGACCATAAGAAAGATGAATGATCCTCAACCTTAAACCTTTTTCTGATTGAACGAGGCTCGGTAAAGCAACTTAGCTTCTCTAACTCCCTCGTTCTCTTTTCATTTTATTTACCTTATCATGTGTAAAAATTGTAATGCCTTCTTAGCATTTTTCATCTGATAAGGCTAGGAACAATTCCGTAAAATATATCTTTCATCCATCATATAGTTCTACTTCTAAGATGTAATCCAAGTTCATTTCATTTCTTAGGCTTATAGGCTTATATTATGGTATCTTTTGGGAGTTAATGGAACATTTAACAAATTCAACAGCAGCCTGGTCAAAATAATACTAAAGCAGCTCTCATTCTCTTTTGTGTTTATCTAACATTTTTAGAAACATATTCTCTTAGACTAAAGTCGAACTGACGTACTTCCTCAATAAATGACTTTATTGGTAAATATTTTCTTTCCTCTAATTCAAGTGAATTCAAAAGCTGACCTTTTCCTCTCTTTCCTTTTTTCGCCCTTTTCGCCTCTATGGTACCACACGCTTAATCTTAAATTAATTAATTAATTAATTAATGTTTTGGTCATAACAAATCTACACTCAATTATTAACATTGATATTTTGATTTGTACCCAATAATTTCAACTCCTTTTTCAATCACTCAAATCAGAGCTAAAAGGAAAAAGTTTCAATCGAAACACCGTACCCAATGTTATGATGTGGTTCCAAGTAACAAAGGGTGGAATTTTCAATTACTTTAAAATCGAAATAAAATTATTTGAATTATAAAAATAAACAGTTATTCGTACTATTTTTATTAATATTTTTTTATTATATTAATACATTTAAAAATATAAATAAATAATAAAAAATGAATTTGAAATGTTTTAATATTTATTTAATATATATATGTTTTAATGTTTATATATGTTTTTAACTTCAAAATTATTTATTTCATGTTTTACTTGAGAGATGTTTGCTGTGTATTGCGAGGAAATAGTGCTTCCAAAATTTTGTTTCTTGTTAATCTTATTCTTAAGAAAAATATTTATTGTATTATGAGAAATTAGTTGTGAGTAATAAGAAAGATGTTTATTGTATGGTGAGAAGATAGTTGTGAGTGATCTCTAAATCTAGTTTTTTTTAGAGGGTTGTGATTTTTTAGAGACATTTATTGTATTACGAAAAAATAGTTGTGAGGGATCAAATTGTAAATCACTTTTTTATAGAGTTGTGGTGTGTTCCTACAAAATTAAGACAATTGTATCGGTTTGATCCTGAGTCATGGAAAGCATTGAGTTTACTTTTGAACTCGTAAAAGAAGCGATGTAGCAGTTGGGGTTAGATCCGAAAAAAGAGTCGAGAAAGGTTTATTCAAATTCACAAGAGGTTCTTGGGTAGTGGAGTAGGTCGAGTTTGACCGAACCACCATAAAACCACAGTGTTATATTTTCTAACTCTTTCCTATTTAACTTCGAAATTGTTTTAAGATTTATTGCAGGTTCCAAGATTCTTTTATAATTGTTAAATGTTATTTCTTGAACTATTTTATTGTATTAATTACTATCTTCGGCTCATTTAAAAAAAAAAAAACTTCATTATTAGAAAAATTAATCACGTTTAAAAGATGATAATGTTAAAACCCTATTCACCTCTCTAGGGTTGTCATATTGATCTAACACTCTTATCATGCAAGTTGTTTAGTGGAATTACATCAGGTGTCGTCTTATTCTTGCTATTGGATTTTTTTTTTTTTTTTTTTCAGTTTATAATTGTTAGAGCTTTCCTTTGTCTCCGGTGGATACTTCAAGCCATCATTGATGTTGAATTCTATTTGTTGGTCATTTATTCTCAACATTATAGTTCTCTTGTGAACATCCACCAATGTTATTTAGTCATTGAGCATTGTCCCAATGTCTATAAAAAAGTTAGTCATTGAAGTTAATTGGGCATGGCTAGAGGTCAAAACATAAACTTCAAGTACACCTTGGTTTTTTTTCTAAATTGCTCTTCACATTAGCCTCCGAAGAGTTGTTAGATGCTCTTCTTTCTAGGATCTCATATACATCTGTCTCAAACTGATAAAAAATAACTATTTCATTTATGGACCATGCATTTCTAGTAGGTGAGAAGTACTTGATAAAATTTTTTCTACTAGACTATTCCAAGAATCCATTGCTCTGGGTGCTAAGGTGTTCAACCATGATTTGCAGCATTCCTCAAAGAATAAGGGAATAAACTCAGTTAATCACATCTTTATCAACTTCTTGGAATCGAAATGAGTCACTCAATCCCAAAAATGATTTTATATGTAAATGAGGATCTTCTAATGGTAGCCTATGAAATTACCCAATGGTTTGTAGTATTTGACACCACATGAGCTTTAGCTCAAGAATACTTGCTTTCATTTTGGGTATAATAATACACAAATTTAGCTCTTCCACAAATGGGTATGCATATGCTCGTATTGCTATTTTCGTCTCATTTGCTAAGTGAATATTATTAGTAGGGATTTTCGCTAGATTAGCCATCACTGCTTAATTTTCAAACTCGAGATTTCATTGGACTCAAAGGTCTCTTGGGAGTTTATTATCAGGAATAAACTTAAATGAAAAAAAAAAGATAGTTTTTAATTTTGTTAATTTTAGTAAGGAAAAGTCAAATAAAAAATGGAGGGCAAATAATTATTTTAAGAGAGTACAGTGTTATGGAAAATGGCTTTTCAGAATTTCTTGTCTCTTTGTCTGTCCCCTCTTGAAATCTCCTTCACAACCTCGTGAGTGTTATTTTAACAAGTTAATTTCAGAGCGAGCGTTTATTTCTACAAATTGGTTTTAAAGTGATTGTTATTTTCTACAGATTGGTATCATAGCGAATTTTATTTCAACAAATTGGTATCAAAGCCGATGGCGAACATGATGGGACAAATGTTGCTACCATGATTGACGATGACGAACTACGAGAATTGGAGCATCCAAATGAAAGCTCTTCTCAATTCTCAAGACGCATGGGAGGTGGTCGAAGAAGGTTTCGAAGAACCGAAGGATACCATGGGTTATACAACGGTGCAAAGCAAGGCGCTAAAAGAATTACGATCAAAGGATAAGGCAGCATTATACATGCTGGTCCAGGCTGTTGACGAGTTGGGCTTTGAGAAGATTGCAAGGGCAACTACTTCAAAAGAAGCGTGGGACACTTTAGAAAAGGCGTTCAAAGGAACCGACTGAGTCAAGCAGGTGCATCTCCAGACTCTACATGGCGAGTTGGAGAGCATGAAGATGAAGAAGTTAGAAAATGTATTTGACTACATCACGCATGTACAGACCGTGACAAATCAACTAAATCGAAATGGAGAAATGTTACCCAAGACACGGGTTGTGGAGAAGATCTTGAGCTCGTTAATAGACAACTTCGAGAATGTTATATGTGTCATAGAAGATTCGAAGGACCTAGCGACGTTCACGGTCGATGAGCTCGCCGGTTCTCTTGGGGCACACGAGCAACGTAAGAAAAAGAAGGAGGAGACACTCGATCAAACGCTTCAGGCTAAGGCATCAATAAAGAATGAAAAAGTACTCTACTCTCAAAATACTCGAGGTAGAGGTCGAGGAGGTCGCAGGAATGGTCGAGGTAGTCAAAGCAACAATAATGAAGAAATCTATAATGAGAAAAGACTATCGACCAAGAAAATTGGCGTGGAAGATGACGCAGTTGAGGAAGAGGCGACCGATCAAACATTTAGTGCTTTAAATGTAAAAAAATGGTCATTATGCGAATTATTGTAACTCCGAAAAATGTTACAATTGTGGCAGAATGGGGCATATTGCAAAAGCTTGTCGAGTGGAAAAAAGGATGGAAGGAACAACCAACCTAGCCGTGGAAGATGTAATAGATGAAGGTCTTCTCTTGATGGCTCAAGATGAAGAGAGCATCAACAACGACACTCTGTGGTACCTCAACTCAGGGGCAAGCAACCATATGTGAGGTCACGAGCACCTATTCAAAGAAATGCAAAAGATTGAAGATGATCATGTGTCATTTGGAGATGTGTCAAAGGTGGAGGTCAAAGGCCGAGGTACGATACATTTCTTGCAAAATTATGGTGTAATGGGGTCAATCCAAGATGTTTATTACGTACCGGACCTCAAGACCAACATATTGTGTATGAGGCAACTTACAAAGAAAGGTTACTTGATATTCCTAAAGGACTGTGCTACACCTAAAGGATAAGAAAGGGAGTTTGGTTGCTCGAGTCGAGATAGGAAGAAATCGGATGTACAAATTGAACTTAAGAAGCATATGAGAAAAGTGTTTGTGAGTCGACGTAGAAGACAAGACATCACTATGGAATCTCCACTTTGGTCTCCTACATCATGGCGCCCTAAAGGAGTTAGCGAAGAAGAATATGGTACATGGACTTTAAAGGAAAATTTTGGGAAGAATGCGTGCTCAGTGTCACAATCTTACTCTTGATGGCAGTGGACTTGCGATTGTGCGGCACTCACTTTCCAACGACAAGTGAGCTAAGCCAATTTGTTCTTGCATCGCCTACAGCCAAGTAACGTATCCTAGAGCCTCTGGCCTCGGTTTAAGAGAAGGTTTTAGAAAGCGAGGGTAGAGAGAGATTTTCGGAAGAGAGATTTTTGAAAGAGACGTTATATAAGCAAGAAAGAGAGTAACAACAACGACTCACAGTATATAACCTTGGGTAGGGAGAAGTTGACAACTAGTGATATCCCCTAGAAATACAAAAGTAAAACACTAGAACATGGAAAGACAAGGGGTTTGGCTTGTCATGGGCATGCGGCCATGGGCAACACGCCTTGGACAAGCATGACCGTGACATCCTCCCCCACCTAATTGGTTGACATCTTTGTCAACCGACTACTTTCAAACCTGAAAATGTGGGTAGCGACGGAGTCCAGATCTTCGGTGCATTCCCAGCTGATTTCCTACGTAGGGAGATTCTTCCATTGATAAGGAATTTGCGAATCTTCCATACGGGTCTTCCTATCTTCCTATCTTTCTAACTCTGTCGGCTAGGATCTCCTCTATTTCTATGGTGTCTCTTTGTTTCAGATCGATGCTCAGTCTCATGATTACATTTAGCTGGTCGTCGTCTGGATCAGGATGATAGGGCTTCAAGTTGCTCACATGAATTACTGGGTGGATTTTCATCCATGTGGGTAGCGCCACTGTATAGGAAGTAGCCCCAATCTTTTTAAGGACTTCAATCGGGCCTTCATATTTTCGAACTAGTCTCTGGTCATTTCTGCTGCAAAATCTGATCTATTCTAGTCTCAACTTGATGAAGACTTGGTCTCCTTCGGTGATACGTACTTGGTAGTACCCTGATCGTAAGTTGAACTTCGTGAAGTATTTGGCCACGTGAATCTAGTCAAACAACGGATATTATCGGCAGTGGGTATTTATTGCATAACGTCACCTTGTTTAAGGCTCTATAATCGATGCACAGACGCAACGTCCCATCCTTCTTTTTCTGAAATAGTACGAGGGCTCCGTAAGGTACCTTTGTCGGGCGGATGAATCCTGCCATCAACAACTCATCTAGTTGTTTCCTCAATTCGATTAGCTCAAGGGGAGCCATCCAATATGCGTTCTTTGCTGGGGGTTTAACTCCGGGGAGGAGTTCAATTTCATGATCGATGCCTCAACGGAGTGGTTGTGTTTGTGGTAAGCTCTCTGGCATTATGTCAGCATAACTATCTAGTACATCCTGGATTTCGCTTGGAACAGTTTCCTCAGTGGTCATTTCTTCCATCAGGGGTATAGCCATAAATGTAGGTTCCTCTCGTGCAAGTCCTCTTTTCAATTGTATGACCGAGATCATTCTAAGATTACCTGGTTGCTTGATGCTTACAGGTATCATTGTGGGGTTGTGGTCGGTGATCACCAGGCATTTCGCCAGTGGCATTGGGATAACTTTCTAGGAGGAAGTTCATCCCAAGTACCACGTCGAAGTCATCCATGCGAACTACGACAAGGTCCATTTCTCCTGTCCAGGTCCCTAATTTGAAGGGACTCTTTTAGAAACTCCCACAATAGGCAAGACCTCAGAGTTGACAGCTTTCATTTCTGTGGTCCTTTTCTATGGTGAGGCTCAATTTTCGTGCTTCTTGGTCAGCGATGAAGTTGTGGGTCGCACCCGAGTCTATGAAGGTACTCTTGCTTGGTCGGTAGTTTATTGTTGCATTTACGAACATGAGCCCTTTCTCTATTATCTCATTTGGGTCGACCTTCCGTTGGAGGGCTGACAAAAATTTAAGCGCACTCATTTGGGAGTTGTCTTGATCTTCCCTTCTGTCTGGCGTAGTCTCGACTCCTGTGTTATTGCTCTCTTGAATGGACACTTGGAGTGCACTGAGAGAGGCCCGATGAGGACTATAGGACAATTTGTGGGGGCCTTTACACAACAGGCATTGTAAAGGTGTCGTTGGGTAGTTCTTTCGAGGGTAAGGCCCTCGAGACGTCCCCGCTTGGTTATTCTGAGGAGGTCTATCTGTTCACCCACTTGGTCTGTCGTTACTTCCGTTTAGTCTATTGGGGCCTTCATTTCGATGACCTAGCAGTCTATATGTTTTGCCCCCAGTGTTTGGGTCCTGTGTCGTTTTTCTTTGGAAACTCACTTCGTTCCCAAAGTCTAGGAGTCTCTTGGCGCTGGCAATTGTAGTAGCTAGATCTTGAACCTTTTTCTCATGTATTTTTGGTTTGGCCCACGGCTGTAACCCATTTATAAAGAAGAATACCTTGTTTTTCTCTGATGTGCCCCTGATATCTAGCATCAAGGTCGAGAACTGTCTGACATAGTTCTTTATGCTTCTAGTTTGTTTCAGGTTTATTAGTTTTTCCATTGCCATGTGTTCTACGTTTTCGAGGAAAAATTGGTCCCTCAACTCTCTCTTGAGGTCTTCCCACGAGTCGATCGTGCACAATCCATTCTTGATGTCTTGCACCTTTGTACGCCACCAAAGTTTTGCATCGTCTATGAGATGCATTCAGGCTACTATCACTTTTATGTCGTCGGTACAAGCCGTTGTGGCTTTGAAGTACTGTTCGACATCAAAGATGAAGTTCTCCAGCTCTTTGGCGTCTCGGTTCCCTTTGAAGGGTTTGGGGAATGGGAACTTCAGCTTGTTGGATTTTGTATTAGTCTGCCCAGTCGTGACGTTCTCCACAACTTTCATTGTCATTTCAATTCGAGTGTTCATGTTGGCCATCTTTTCTTGGATGGTATCAATCATTGTTCTGAATTCGTTAGCTAATCCATTGAACAAAATCATCATTGTATTTTGTAGCACATCGAACTCTTCGCCACGTCCCTCCTTGTGCGCGACAGAGCTATCGGGGCTACCAGAAGGTCTTGAGCTGCTCATAGGAGCAACTCTTTCTTCGAGCGAGGTCACTTGAAACATTAGTTCTGCGATTGGCAACCCATCCAGGCGGTTTCCCATTGCGTCGATTTGTACGAATTTTCCATTCAATTCCGTCACCCGTTCTTCCAAGAAGCGAATAGTGTCCAGGACTTCTTTGAGGAACACCATTTCCTCCTCTATTAAAGTAAGCCGGTCGGTTTGTGATTTGGGTGTCGACTTTGTCCTCGACATGTTTTTTGTCTTTGCTATGTCACGGAGCTAACAAAGCTCTAATACGACTTGTCACAATCGCACTCTTGATGGCAGCGAACTTGCAATTGTGCGGAACTCACTTTCCAACGACAAGTGAGCTAAGCCAATTTGTTCTTGCGTCGCCTACAGCCAAGCGATGTATCCTAGAGCTTCTGGCCTCGGTTTAAGAAATGGTTTTAGAAAGAAAGGGTAGAGAGAGATTTTCGAAAGAGAGATTTTTGAAAGAAACGTTATATAAGCAAGCAAGAGTAACAACAACGACTTATAGTTATATAACCTTGGGTAGGGAGAAGTTGACAACTAGTTATATCCCCTAAAAATACAAAAGTAAAACATTAGAACATCATAAAGGGTTTGACTTGTCATGGGGACGCGACCATGGGCAACACGGCTTGGACGAGCATGACCATGACACTCAACAAGCATGCAAGAACCTCAATTCAAAAGAAGGCTGAATTTTGGGCAAAACAACCTCTCGAGTTGATCTATACAGATATATGTAGACCAATTAACCCCGAGTTCTTCAGCGGAAAGAAGTATTTCATTTCTTTTATCGATGATTACTCACGAAAACTTGGGCTTACTTTCTGAAAGAAAAATCTGAGGCATTCGAGGTGTTCAAAAAGTTCAAAGTAATGGTGGAGAAGGAAAATGGTAGACACATCAAAGTTGTACGATTCGATAGAGGTGGCGAGTATACTTCGATGGCTTTCATGGAGTACTGCGAGGAGCAAGGCATAAGGCGATTTCTAACCGCACCGTACACCCCTCAATAAAATGGTGTGGTCGAGAGAAAGAATCGGACCATTCTCGACATGGTTCGCTCAATGCTCAAGAACAAAAGAATGTCAAAGGAATTTTGGGCAGAAGTTGTGCAATGCGCCATCTACGTACAAAATCGATGTCCCCATGCGAAGTTAGATGATCAAACACCACAAGATGCTTGGAGCGGACAAAAGCCTACAATCTCTCATCTCAAAGTGTTCGGTAGTGTGGCTTATGCTCACGTACCGGACGAATGAAGAATGAAGCTTGAAGATAAAAGCAAAAGGTATATCTTTATTGGATATGATGAGAAGACAAAAGGATACAAACTACTTGACCCGATTAGCAAGATGGTGATAGAGAGTCGCGATGTGCGAGTAAATGAAGCAAGCAAATGGGACTGAAACAATTCGACGGAAGTCAATATCGAAGTAGGAGAATCATCAGTCACTGCACTAACAAGTGCACCAACAGACTCAGAAATTTTCGATGATGAAGATGAACCACGACAACCCAAAATGCGGAGTTTGCGAGATTTGTATGACTCAACATATGAGGTATACCTTGTATGCCTTTTGGAAAATGTTGAAAATATCAGCTTTGAAGAGGCGGTGCGAGACACGAAGTGGCAAACTGCCATAGATGAGGAGATTGAAGCGATTAATCGCAATAACACATGGGAAGTGACAGAATTACCGGAAGGAAGTCAGCCCATAGGTGTGAAGTGGGTATTCAAGAAAAAGATGAATGCTCAAGGCGAGATTGAGCGGTATAAGGCACGACTTGTTGTAAAGGGATACAAGCAAAAGGCGGGAATCGACTATGATGAAGTGTTTGCTCCCGTCGCTAGAATGGAGGAAGCAAAAATGGAAGTTGAAAATGTCGTTGTGGACTTACGAAGGGAATTGAGTAAACTGAATGGAGCTATGACGTCTGAATCGAGCGTGACTGAGAACGGAAGAAATGGGGAGTTGGTATCTCAAATGGGCTGTTCTCGAGAAGCTCCAAATGAAGTCTCATAAGAAAAGGACAAGCTCAGTTTGCTGCTCGAGGACAAGAAGAGAAAATTGAAGAAACCACGACTGAGCTCGAGAAAATGAAAACGGCGCAGGTGGAATCATTGAATAGAACATTTAAGTTTATGTGGGAGTTTTGTTGGGAATAAACTTAAATGAAAAGAAAAGGTAGTTTTTAATTTGGTTAATTCTAGTAAGGTTTTTGAAATTGAATACCGGCCAAAAAAAAATATGAAGGGCCAATAATCATTTGAGAGAGAGGGTTATGCAATAGCCAATTTTAGATGTTATTAATTAGTTTTCATTGCCAAAAGCAGAGCAAAAGTTAGTACACGTAATAGAAATTAGAAAAGGGCTTTTTAGAATTTCTTTTGTCTCCTTGTCTCTCCTCCTCTCCACATCTCTTTCACATTCTCGTGAGTGTTATTTTAACAAGTTAGTTTGAGAGCCAGCGTCTCCTTCGCAGCCTCATGAGTGTTATTTTAACAAGTTAGTTTCAGAGCCAGCGTTTATTTCTACAAATTGGTATCAGAGCGGATTGTTATTTTCTACAAATTGGTATTAGAGCGAATTTTATTTCAACATTTATTATGTTCTATCATTCTATACCTTTACTCATGTAATACCTGAAGTAACGGTAAAGTATTTAAGTAAGTTTAAGCCACCCATGTAAGGTCTAAAGAATTCAAGGAAAGAAATTAAGGGATTCAAGGAAGGACAAGGGTCTTAGGCAAGTAACGATGATATGGTCAGTTCAACCGAACCTACCATGTCAAACAAAAGCTCGAACCTCCTTGGTTTTCTCAATTTTAACCCTCTTTCAAATTGTTCTCATGAAAACCTTTATGGTTCCAGAAACAAAATACTCTAAGGAATCTTACAAAGAAAATTTATGTAATTCGAATATCAGAAGCTCGAGAATAGAGGTCCTGAACGTCGACGACGAGGAAAGTAGCAATCTTTTAATTTTTTAAGAAATACATATAGGAAATCGCTTGGATCTAAGTGTGAACCTTAAAATAAGAGTGAATTAATGAAATATGGAAGAAAAACCACAAGAATCAAAAGTTAAGACTCTGAACTGATCGATTTGCTCGAGATTCAAATAATGTGAAAATAACCCACAAAAGAACTTTGCTTCCCATGAATTTTAATGCTAAGCATATTATGGCATGTTAAGATTATATGTGAAAATTTGTTATCATTAGACAAGGTTAAGTAGATAAACCAATGAACGATGTAAAATGACCATAATGTCCCTAAGGTAACTTACCTTCGGTTCATGATCCAAATGATGACCAAATATCATAAAACTTTATGAGACGCCTTATTCTATTATTTTTAAGGATTATGTTAAGTTTGAGAATTATTGGATCATGTTTGGGAATCAAACCAAGTTTAAGATGATTAAGGTGGAATTATAAGAACATTCCAGAACTTTGGTAGTCATCGGAGATCATTTAGGGGCTTGAACAAAGATCATAATGCCCCAACATGCGTAAGCATTGATTTATAGATAAAATTAAATGACCTGAGGTTTTATATTTGAAGGAAATAAGGTGTTGTGCAAGATGTGCAAGATGTGCAAGATGTAAATTTTTTTGAAATTTGTTTAGGGTCTCAACCAAGAATAAGTACAAAATGACCAAATCTTAAACCTTTGTTTACAAATCAATTGAACTCCAAATGACCTAAGATATGGTAGAAGTTATGAAAGTTTTCAAAGTCTTTGGAGCATGTATAAGTGCCAAACCAAAATTTTAAGGTGAAATAACCAAACTACCCAAAAAAATATTAAGCTTTAACCCTAAAGGCCCTTAGTAAAGATCCATGGTTTGCCTAAGTACCTCAAGATAACATGTTATGATCCTTGAAAAGACCTAGGCAGGTTGTTATGATAAGTTTATATACATTTGACCAATGAATTTGTGGACTTATACCTTGGTTATGGTTAAGGATATATAGTATTAAATTATAGTTTACCATACTTATCATATTTGATATTTTATTATAGGCAAATATCTAGAGAACTTTCACACACCATTTAGATGTGGTGGTTTTAACAAATATTTTCATGGTATCATAACCGTTTTGGTTTAGCAACCCCGATTCTTTATTTTCAATGACTTATGAATCTCCTACTCATCTTCTTCTCCAACACCCTTGCTGGCTTTGACGCCGTAGAGGCAGACTCCATGGCTGCTGCAAGTGGAGCCGATTGATTACTCTTCGGCTCCACCCTTTTGACCTCCAAATCACCCTTCGCCATACTTTGTACATACGACCTCACCTTCTCCAACATAATCGGTTTCTCCTTGGCCAACATAGCCTCTCTCATTTTCTTCCCAATCAACTCTTCATCCTTCACAGATACCCTAACCTCAGAATCCTCATGAGCGTTCCCATCGAAAACATACAGAATCTCGAGAAACCTATCGACCTTCTGCAGAGATTTACCTATGGAATCTGGGTGCCGCACTGGCCTCTTCGCCAACGAAGTCGCCGCCGCCCTTCTCGCCAAAAGTGGCTCCTTCGCCCAATGTGGCGACTCTTTCGGCTTCAACATTGTCTTTGTCCCTTGCTCTAGGTTTCCCCCTTCTACTTCTTGGGTTAGACATATTCTCGTCGGAGCCAAGGCAGCATCGTCATTGAGCGACGACTCCTCTTCATGAGTTATACATATTCTCGCCGAAGCCAAGGCAACATCGCCACTGATCGACGATTCCTCTACAGTGTTCGATGGGCAAGAAAGTACTAGGTTGTTGACATCTTCACAAAAAGTGTTTCTTGACCTCTCTTTGAATTTTTCAGATCCAAGCTTCACGTTCGTTCAAATCTGACGCTTAACTTGCTGTGGGTGTTAAGGAAACCTTAGACGTAGATCTTAATTCATATCTTATACCGTAAATCCTAAGAGGAGTGTTTTAGGGAACATCACAAGAAACAATAACAAGAATAATCCAAGCCCAAGAACAAGAACTCAAAACTCAACAACAAGACTTAAGGGTCTAAGTTATTAGGTCAAGAACAAGAACATGACAAAGAAAGATTGTGGTAGCCTAGCACACAATGGACATGATTAAGAACCTACAAGTAGGCTACTTATTGTGTCTTTGTACTCACTCCATGTTTTTCATATTTTTCGGGTACATAAGGAGCTGGTTGAGGTGGGGAGCGTACTCTGGAACAGGTGTCATAGACAAGCCTCACCCGTTGTCCTTAAATCCTTTTTGTTTTGAAATATTTCGTGTTCATTTCTTATTTTGTGTTTTAACTACTTCAGTATACACTCTGTTATGAAATAATGTAAACATATTATATATTATGTTTTAAATTATTTTGTTTTATTTCGTAAAGAATATATTCGTCTTTTGACACTGTCGAGTCAGCCTCAAGTCACAGTGTGATAGAGTGGGATCAGAGCCCAAGATTTTTTATGGCCCAACTCAAGGGGACGTCCATCCGAGATTAGGTAAGTGTGCCCTTAAGATTCTAAGTTTAAGTGTGGCAAAAGATTCTAAGTGTTTATTTAACTTTATGGTTATTGCACAAGTTAAGACTCAAGATAACCTTACGAACTCTAAAGAGACAAGTAGTAATCCTAAAAACTCATGATACCAAGAGGAATGAACTAAGTTTGTAGACCCTCAAAAGTTGAATTGCCTCAAGAAAAAGGAATCCTTACAAGGACAAGGGTGGTTACTGAGATTAACGAAAATCTTGACCTTGAAGGAACAAGATTGATCATGTTAAGGTTTGTTGTGTACACGGAAAGAAGATAAGTTCTAAGATATAAGCAAATGCAAGGAAGACGGGTNTAAGGTGGAATTATAAGAACATTCCAGAACTTTGGTAGTCATCGGAGATCATTTAGGGGCTTGAACAAAGATCATAATGCCCCAACATGCGTAAGCATTGATTTATAGATAAAATTAAATGACCTGAGATTTTATATTTGAAGGAAATAAGGTGTTGTGCAAGATGTGCAAGATGTGCAAGATGTAAATTTTTTTGAAATTTGTTTAGGGTCTCAACCAAGAATAAGTACAAAATGACCAAATCTTAAACCTTTGTTTACAAATCAATTGAACTCCAAATGACCTAAGATATGGTAGAAGTTATGAAAGTTTTCAAAGTCTTTGGAGCATGTATAAGTGCCAAACCAAAATTTTAAGGTGAAATAACCAAACTACCCAAAAAAATATTAAGCTTTAACCCTAAAGGCCCTTAGTAAAGATCCATGGTTTGCCTAAGTACCTCAAGATAACATGTTATGATCCTTGAAAAGACCTAGGCAGGTTGTTATGATAAGTTTATATACATTTGACCAATGAATTTGTGGACTTATACCTTGGTTATGGTTAAGGATATATAGTATTAAATTATAGTTTACCATACTTATCATATTTGATATTTTATTATAGGCAAATATCTAGAGAACTTTCACACACCATTTAGATGTGGTGGTTTTAACAAATATTTTCATGGTATCATAACCGTTTTGGTTTAGCAACCCCGATTCTTTATTTTCAATGACTTATGAATCTCCTACTCATCTTCTTCTCCAACACCCTTGCTGGCTTTGACGCCGTAGAGGCAGACTCCATGGCTGCTGCAAGTGGAGCCGATTGATTACTCTTCGGCTCCACCCTTTTGACCTCCAAATCACCCTTCGCCATACTTTGTACATACGACCTCACCTTCTCCAACATAATCGGTTTCTCCTTGGCCAACATAGCCTCTCTCATTTTCTTCCCAATCAACTCTTCATCCTTCACAGATACCCTAACCTCAGAATCCTCATGAGCGTTCCCATCGAAAACATACAGAATCTCGAGAAACCTATCGACCTTCTGCAGAGATTTACCTATGGAATCTGGGTGCCGCACTGGCCTCTTCGCCAACGAAGTCGCCGCCGCCCTTCTCGCCAAAAGTGGCTCCTTCGCCCAATGTGGCGACTCTTTCGGCTTCAACATTGTCTTTGTCCCTTGCTCTAGGTTTCCCCCTTCTACTTCTTGGGTTAGACATATTCTCGTCGGAGCCAAGGCAGCATCGTCATTGAGCGACGACTCCTCTTCATGAGTTATACATATTCTCGCCGAAGCCAAGGCAACATCGCCACTGATCGACGATTCCTCTACAGTGTTCGATGGGCAAGAAAGTACTAGGTTGTTGACATCTTCACAAAAAGTGTTTCTTGACCTCTCTTTGAATTTTTCAGATCCAAGCTTCACGTTCGTTCAAATCTGACGCTTAACTTGCTGTGGGTGTTAAGGAAACCTTAGACGTAGATCTTAATTCATATCTTATACCGTAAATCCTAAGAGGAGTGTTTTAGGGAACATCACAAGAAACAATAACAAGAATAATCCAAGCCCAAGAACAAGAACTCAAAACTCAACAACAAGACTTAAGGGTCTAAGTTATTAGGTCAAGAACAAGAACATGACAAAGAAAGATTGTGGTAGCCTAGCACACAATGGACATGATTAAGAACCTACAAGTAGGCTACTTATTGTGTCTTTGTACTCACTCCATGTTTTTCATATTTTTCGGGTACATAAGGAGCTGGTTGAGGTGGGGAGCGTACTCTGGAACAGGTGTCATAGACAAGCCTCACCCGTTGTCCTTAAATCCTTTTTGTTTTGAAATATTTCGTGTTCATTTCTTATTTTGTGTTTTAACTACTTCAGTATACACTCTGTTATGAAATAATGTAAACATATTATATATTATGTTTTAAATTATTTTGTTTTATTTCGTAAAGAATATATTCGTCTTTTGACACTGTCGAGTCAGCCTCAAGTCACAGTGTGATAGAGTGGGATCAGAGCCCAAGATTTTTTATGGCCCAACTCAAGGGGACGTCCATCCGAGATTAGGTAAGTGTGCCCTTAAGATTCTAAGTTTAAGTGTGGCAAAAGATTCTAAGTGTTTATTTAACTTTATGGTTATTGCACAAGTTAAGACTCAAGATAACCTTACGAACTCTAAAGAGACAAGTAGTAATCCTAAAAACTCATGATACCAAGAGGAATGAACTAAGTTTGTAGACCCTCAAAAGTTGAATTGCCTCAAGAAAAAGGAATCCTTACAAGGACAAGGGTGGTTACTGAGATTAACGAAAATCTTGACCTTGAAGGAACAAGATTGATCATGTTAAGGTTTGTTGTGTACACGGAAAGAAGATAAGTTCTAAGATATAAGCAAATGCAAGGAAGACGGGTCATCTCAACAAAGAACGTTGAGATAAAAATTAAGAGAAATAAATGCTGAAATAAGTATTTATGCCTCAAGATATAATTTAAGGACTAATGATTACAAACTCAAAAAAGGACCCTCAAGCAAGAAGGACATGCCTCAAGCAACAAGGACATGATTATGGATAAGAAACGTAAGAAGGGTAAGCCTAGGAAGAGATTATGGATAAGAAACGTCAGACGGGTAAGCCTAGGAAGAGATCCCTAGAAGAACATGGTTAAACATGAATACCCCAATAATAAAGATGTAACAAATTAAGGACAATGAACTCTTGAAGATGAGAGTTCTTAAAAGGGAGAGAATTTGTAATACTCGGAAGAGTAAAGTAACTCAGGTAAGTTTAAGTCATCCATGTAAAGTCTAAATGATCCAAGGAAAGGAATTGAGGGATTCAGACCAGAAAAAAGTTTCCTAAACTAACACCCATGGAAAAGGATGGAAAGGAATAAATAAGCATAAAAAAACAAGAATGTCATTTTTTTCAATTCCTAGATTTTTAATTCCTTGAGGGGCAGATTTCAAGGCGATCAATAAGGGGAAAATGACCAACAAAAAGTAAATAATGTTTAGAAAAAGTTTAAATTTTTTAAAAGATAATAAAATATTAAAAAAATGGAAAATTACCAAAATATCTTTGAACTTCAAGAAAATTACGAAAATACCTCGGATCAGAAAATTAGATCTGTGGCAATGAGCCGCCCTCAGTAAATCCTCCATATCTTAGTTTTCGATCGTTTGATCTTTACCAAATCGAAGTACGTTCTAGAGGAGGCACACCTTATCATATCCAATAGCCAAAATTTAAAATGGAGATTAGTTGCTCGCTGATCAGAGAGGATATTTCTAAGGAAAGTTTTAGAAAACTGAAATTCCAATTCACAATCATTCTGGAGTTCTTAATGTCCGTTTAAGCTCCCTCTATAAAGTTTGAAGTATGAGCTTTCATTCAAAACAAGAATCGAGCTAAGTCGAACCTCCAATTGCAAGTTATAGCCTTTTATATTTTTAGGTTTTCTACTCTCGAATTTCTTCCAAACTTTGAGAGCCATAGTCCACATTTTTTCTTCAAACTTGTTTCCACACCTTCTAAACAAGATTACCCACAAGTTTAATAAAGAAATCAGTGTTGAAGGAGTCTCAAGCATTAATTCCCAATTCAAACAGCTAGTAAAGAGGAAGTTGAAACTTAAAAATTCAATTCGAGTAACAAGCAAATTCAAGAGAGACCAATACAATTTGATTTTTAAACCTTTAAAGAATATTTTCATAGAATTATGAAGAATATTTGAGGGTAAGGATCTAATTCTTACCTACAATCCATTTTCCTTAAAATTAAGCCTTCCTTTAACCTAAGAGGATTACGATGAGTATTTTTATGAAGAGATCGAGAGCTAATACGTTCTAGAACAAGTTGCCAAAGAAAATGAAATACTGCATTTTTGGGTAAGTTGTAGACTAAGGAACAATTCTCAAAATTAAGACCACACGCTTAAAGACGTTCCTAAAAAATGAATCTTTTAGTTGGAGGGAAGAATGAAGAAGAAATTCCATGGAGAAATTGAGTTATGAAAAGCTCTATAATCGGATGCCCAATAAAAAATTCTTTGGTTTGAGTTCTGTCGAGTAAAAGGTTTTCTGGTGAACTTTGGAGAGGAATAACTCAAGCTACAATCCATGAGAAGGTATGAACCATTTGGTCTACGTACCGGAACTGATAACATTCGAGATTATGTAGGATTATACACAAAAGATCCTCTTACTCAATCCCTATCCCTTATCTCTAACACCATTTTTTAATTTCATGAAGAAATTCATTTGTCTACTAATATAAATTTAATCTAATATTACTGATCTAACATGATTTACTAGAATTAGTATAAATGTTTGTGTTAGAATTAGTATAAATGATTGGCATTTAGTTTCTAACTCAAAGTTGAACCATTGTAATAATTTAACAAATATCTAACTATAATTGACTGTGATTTCTAAAAAGTAAATAGGATAAAAGTAAATGAACGATTTAATATATACCTTATTGATCCGATCTATGTTCACCTAATTCTCTTGTGAATCTTAAGAGGGTAAATGTCATTCTCATTTTTTTTTTTCCTCAAATAAATCTGACCATTGCTGTTTTTATTTTCTTTTTGCAGAGTAACTTTACTTTCTCCTAAGGATGGGTTGAGGAGAGATAATTATGGGGATGAGAGGTCAGTGGAGAGAAGTGGGGAAAGGTTATTTATTTATTTATTATTATTATTATTTTTTTTTTTTTGCTATTACATAAAGTTGTAAATAAAGGTGGGGGAGACGCATTTTCAAGCAGTTGTGGTTAGTTGTGGTATAGCCCGTCCGCGTTTTCTTCCTTTTAGGGGAGAAGACAATGACGTTGCAGTTCAACTAAACCAACCATGTCAAACTAAAACTCGACCCTCCCTCAATTTTTCTCTATATTAACGGTAAGGACCGACCTGACTCGATGATTTCAAAAAGATGAGTAAATTTTTTGCGAAAGAAAACAAATGGAATTTAAAATACATCATACATTATATCAAAATAAAATTCATACATAAATATTTAAAACACAACACAATAGTTAAAACACAAAATATTGAACGACACAAAAAAAATTTAGAACAAAAGGGTTGAAGGATGACGGGTGAGGCTTGTCTATGACACCGGCTCCTGAGTCCACTCCCGACCTCGACCAACTCCTTATTATCTGAAAAAGGAATGAGTACAAAGACGCACTAAGTAGCCTACTTGTAGGCTCTTAATCATGTTCTTGATATGCTGGAGTACCACACTCTTTATTGTATTGTTTTTATTTTTGTTGTTGTTGTAAGTACTTAGACCCTCTAGTTTTTGTTTTTGACTTGGGGTTCTTGTCATGAGCTATCGTGAGGACCTTGGTCCTTGGATTGTGAAACATTGGTTATCTTCTAAGGACCTTAGCATTATGGTTCTTAGTTCTTGTTCTTAGAACTTTGATCTTGATCCTTGTTCTAGTCCTTGATCTTTCTCTTATTCTTGGAACTTTTTAGATCCATGTTCGGTTCTTGATTCTTTCTCCAAAACACTCCTCCTAAGATTTATAGTATCAGATATGAACCTGATAGCTTAGGTCTATGTTCCTCCTTTGAGATCTCTCATCCCCTAATTGTCTTAAGTTATCTTACTTAGTTCCTTTTTCTTCTGGTGTTATTTGTTGCTGAATTAAGGTGCTTCTTTCTACCCTTTACTAAATTTATTATGAAATGAAGGCTTCGATGGGATCTCCTCAAGCCCTGATTCTTTCATGAAAACTCTTCCTCTGTTCTTCATGAAGCTATTGGTATTGGTTTCATCCAATAATATGGTTTATAGTGGATAAATTTTGGATTACTCCCAACATTGCATAAAACGAACTCGGTAATGATTTTTTTTATTACCCTCAGTCTTGAGCTTCACTATCCTAGTGGTCTTCATGAAAAATGTTCCTTGTCATTCCATAAGTGCTCACACATTCAAGGCAACTAGTTTTTGGCATTGGAATCGTCATGTTCTGTCAAGTTTCTTTTTTTCACGATTTTTCACAGATCTTCGGGTTATTTTTCACAAGATCCGTGAAGGAACGCAGATAGAATTTTGAGTACGATTATATTAGTCTGTGGTTACCTAAAGATTATAAAAAAGATATCTTGGTCATCTTGGATGGATCCTTGGCGGAACCCCAACTCTAAAATAGAATTAACAGGTGAAACAAAACTTTAATTATAATGTCTTCTTAATAGCTAGTGAAGCCACTTAAATGAATACAAAATTCTTAAAGGGAAAATTACCTTGAACAACACTACTAATCAATCTTATAAATAACCTAAGAGAAAATGGCTAGAAAAATTACCCACAAAAATTACCGAGGGCCAACAAAAGGAGTATTGAACACAAAACAACCCTTCTCTGCCAGGAATAACAGTGGGATGTAGAGAAGATACGATTTCTGTGCATATAATTTTTGAAGTATTTATACAATAGGTTTTTATGGTATTCCTATTTTTTATCCTTTCTCGGATAAAAAATAGCGATTCAGATCACAATGCTAATTTTATTTTTGAAGAGTTGGTAGCTGACATAAAATCTGCTCTTAACAATTCCTTGTCTATTTGAAAACAGCTCTAATGACATTTAGCTGACACTCTCATAGACAAATTGAGTATCCATATCGGTATGGGTTGGAGATCTTGAGCCATCTTTGTAGTGGATTGATGATCTTCTTTGATCATAACTGACCTCTTTTACCTTTAAATGGTCATATATTGAGCTTGAAACTCCTGAAGTACTCGGTCTAGAACTCAGGAATTCTTTTACTTTCGAATTCATATATTGAGCTTGAAACTCCTGAAGTACTCGGTCTAGAACTCAGGAATTCTTTTACTTTCGAATCTGACGAAGGTTCTTCGCTGAATTTTATTTCAACGCTGCCATCGTCATGTTCGATGATTTGGACCGGAGTTTGAGATTCTTTTCTTCTTGGAAGACTTGCCTCTTCTATTTTCCAAAGAGTATTTCTGGTTATTTGATCTCAAGAGAAAGTTTTTGAAACAGTCATTGAAGACTTTCCAATATTTGCTTCTATAAGCATAGTTGATCTCTTTGGCGAGGATCTTAATACTCTTGGAGAAATATTTGTATTCATGAATAAGACGACTGAAGAGTGGGTTCGACTTTGATATTCAAGTTTTTTTTACTGTAAGTCCAGTATAAGGGCTTGATAATATGTGTGGGTCATTGAGCTACAAAGTAAATTTGGATAGCAATTGAAATAGACTGGTTCATTCTATAAATTAGATTGAACCATTCCTAATAAAGAATTTGAGAAGTTTTCATGTCTTTTATTTTGAAGGGAAATAAGAACTGGGATATTTAATCCAAGTTTGAACAATGGTTTTACTACGACTTGAACAAAACCGATGTGAAGATAATTAAATTCTTCATAATGTTGGAGAATAAGGGTTTTCGAAGTGTGGATCATGCACGTAATCAATAGAGCTAGCACATATAGGGAGTGTTGCTTCCCTCAACCTTGGATGACCACATGGTCTTGTGAAAAGAGTTCGTCACCTAATCTCTCAGTTATGACGAGCAGACTAGCACACACCATGTGAGGTAGCGTCTAAACCTTTTAACACTGGTTACCACTACGTACGCTAAGCTAAAAACTCAAGTCTGTGAATAGTAAGAGTCATTCACCTAGAGCCTAGTAAAGTCCTTATTCTCTTGCTAGGTCAAGGATGCGATGAGAGTTTATAAGTAGGTTAAGTTGCCTACATTTTCCTTTTTAGGTGTAGATGTTGGTCTTTTATTAGGTCAAGGATGCGATGAGAGCTTAAAGGTGGTTAAGTTGCCTACAATTTCCTTTTCAGATGCATGATGCTACTAGTAAAGTGTGGTTGGGAGTTCAGTAATCACAGAGGGATGTAGACCCAAGGCGTTTATCTTGTCCACATGTGTTTGTAGTTGTCATATCAAATATCCATCTTTTGTAACTCAACCCTATTCCCTCTTTTGTAACTCAACCCTACTCCCTCTTTAATGAACAAACTAAAATATGTACATGTATTCAATTTTATACTGGTTTTGGAAATGGAAATGTTGACTATGTAAGAAAATAACAAAAGGGGAGAAGAAGTAAAAGACAAATTAATTTTCTCTCATTTTTGTGGTGTGTTGAGAAGTTGACACTATTTTCCTTATATAATAAAAATTTACACATTTCTCCTACAAATTAACAATCGACTCACCACTCATTTCACTTTTACTGTTCCACTCTCTAAAACTAGTTCCACTACTTCCAATATCTCTAGCATTTTTTCATGGAAAAATAAGTAACAAAAATAAAAGACATACTAACCGCTAGTTTACTTTCTTCAAGCCAATCTTCTCTCTTAACTCCAAGAACGGTTGTCTTGCTAACGACTTTGTCAGAATATCCACCAACTGTTCATCTGTGTTCACATATTTCAGTTCAATAGCTTTAGTTTGTACACATTGTCGAAGAAAGTAGAACCTGGTATCAATGTGCTTACTTCGATCATGGTAAGCAGGATTTTTCACCAACGCTATAGCTGACTTGTCAACATTAAGTTTGGGTTTTACTTGCAGTTGACTGATGTTACTCAAAATCCTGCCCAACCATACTCCTTGATACGTTCCAGCAGTTGCGGCTATATATTCAGCCTCGCATGATGACAAAGCCACCACCTTCTGCTTCTGTGATACCCAGGTTATTGGATTTACTTTCAAGTAGTACAACACTCCAGTTGTACTCTTCCTATCATCAATATCCCCAACCATATCATTGTTGCTAAATCCTACCAGCTCTACATTCGATAGCTTCTTATAAACACAGCCAAAACTTAGAGTACCTTTCACATACCTCAATATTTATTTTACTATTGTGAGATGTGAAGTTGTTGGTGCCTCCATGTATCTACTCATCACACCAACTAAGTAGGCTATGTCGGGCCGGGTATTAACCAGATAGCGTAAGCTTCCAATAACACTTCTGTAAAGTGTTTTGTCAACCGCAGGTTCTCCATTCCCATGTTTGCACATCTTCAATCTTGGTTCCATGGGAATCAAACAAGGATTGCACTCCCCCATTCCTAGCTTCTCTAGGATTTTTCTTGCATATTCAATCTGACATAAAGTGATTGATTCACTGCTTTGCCTCAATACCCAAGTAAAAGCTCAAAAGTCCAATATCGCTCATCTCAAATTTTTGGTGCATCTCTTCCTTGAACTGAGCTATAACTTGTTTGTTTGAGCTGGCTATGATTAAGTCATCCACATATGTGCCGATTATCATTGCTTCAACTCCATTAACTTTCTTGTAGAGAGCATATTCCTGTGGACATCTAACAAAACCAAGTGACTGCAAACATTGATCAAGTTAAAAATTCCAGGCCCTCGGAGCCTGTTTTAATCCATACAAGGCTTTACGTAGTTTTAACACCATGTTTAGATTTTCCTTGTCAACGAACCCTTCTGGTTGAACAACATACACCTCCTCTTCTAACTCGCCATTCAGAAAAGTTGCCTTCACATCCATGTGATGTACTTCCCAGCTCTTAATGGCTACATAGGCAAGAATTAATCTCACTGTTTCTAACCCGGCCACTGGTGCGAATACTTCATTGTAATCTACACCAAACTGCTCTGCATATCCCTTTGCCACGAGTCTTGCCTTATGTTTCATGATTTCTCCATTTTGATTTTTCTTTAATTTGAAAATCTATTTGATGTCGATTGCTTTATGATTCTTCAACAAATCTGTGAGTTCCCACATTCTGTTCTTTTCAATGGAGAGAATTTCAAACTTCATGGCATTCCTCCAGTTTTCATTCTTAGCGGCTTCCTCATATGAAGTTGGCTCCTCTATAGAAAGAAAACAAAGGTCTACTGCTTCCTCCTCTACTTTGTTTAGTTCTCTATAAATATCTTCTAGAGACCTGAACTTTTTCGGCATCAATGAGCTTGACGATGATGCATTTGAGGTACTGTCTGGCGTTGATAAAGTTGAGGACGAATTTTCCCTTTGTCTTTCATTTGGATCAACTTCGATTTGTTCAATATTCCTCTCCTCTGTTCTACTCTGTTTTTCTGAAATTTGAACGGTGAAAGTTCCTCTTTGTTCATCATCACCGTTTGTGATTTCTTCCCAACACCACTTTTTCTCCTCTTCGAACAATACATCCCTACTCACCATAATTCTGTTCTTTTGTGGATCCAATAGTCTGTAAGCTTTGGTTCCCTCTTCATATCCCAACATAATTGTCTTCACACTCCTATCAGCAAGTTTAGGAAGGTGTGAATATGTATTCTTGGCATGAGCAAGACACCCGAAGATTTTAAAGTGATGAACCCTTGGTATCTTGTCAAACCAAGCTTGATACGGTGTAAACCATCTGCAACTACTTTTGTTGGTGATCTGTTCAGAATATATACGGTAGTTTTGATAGCTTCCCCCTAAAATTTTGCAGGCATCTCTTTTCTCTTTAACATACATCTGGCCATCTCTACCACCGTTCGATTACGCCTTTCTACTACGCCATTTTACTGTGGTGAAAATGGTGCAGTATGAAGTCTCTTCATGCCTTCATTCTCGCAATAGTCTTTAAAAGCAGTAGATGCGAACTCTCCTCCACGGTCCGTTCTAAAGCTCTTAATCTTCTTGCCTTTCTCTACCTCCACACTGATCTTGAACTTTTTAAATACCACCAGTGTTTCATTTTTGTTTGTCAACAAAAACACCCACATAAATCGTGAAAAATCATCCACCAGTAACATAAAATATCTGTTACCTCCATAAGTTATTGGCGAAATAGGTCCACATAGATCTCCATGGACGAGATCCAATGACTCCTTTGCACGATATGTCGTTGTTCACGGAAAAGGAGTCCTATGCTGCTTTCCAATTAAACACCCATCACAAAATTGATTGATCTGGGTGATTTTCGGCTATCCTTCAACCATTCTTTTGACATTTAATTGCTTTAAAGAGTGAAAATTCAGGTGTCCATACCTCGCATGCCAGAGCCAACCATCGTTACTGATATTTGCCATTAAACACACCTGATCCGCAAGCTTCAGCTTTGCTACATACAATCTGTTGAATTGTCTGGTCACCATAATAATCAAGCACCTTGATTTGTCATATATCTTCATCACACTGTCTTCAATGACAATTTTATTTCCGCTCTCGTCCAGTTGTCCCAAACTTATTATATTGCTTTTGAGTTTGGGTATATAATAGACTTGCGATAAGATCAAGTGCTCATCAATTTTGCATTTGAAGAGCACTATTCCTCGACCACAAATGTCTATTACAGAATTATCACCGAAACGTACCTTTCCAACAACAGATGTGTCGAGCTCACGAAACACCCTCCTTTCTCCTAACATGTGGTTGCTTGCTCCAGTATCTAAGCACCAAGAATTTTCATCTCCAATATTGGCTGGTGGCGGCACTATAGTTTCATTCGGCATCACAAAATTAGGCTCTTTGTCACATGTGGTTTTAACTTCACACGCTTCTATCATCAGCAATGAAGACTCCTCAACCTTTTGCATCTCTATCAAGTTGAGTTGTTCGTTTTTTGTAGAACACTCTGATGCGAAGTGTCCCATCTGCTGACACTTGTAACATTTGATTTTACTTTTGTCGAACTTCTTCTTCTGAGTTTGTGACTCTCCTTCATCTCCTCGATTCCAGTCCGAAGATAGTTGGCTATACAGATAGCGACTATGCAGGTGATATAGACGATCGTAAAAGTACTTCAGGAAGTATTTTCTTGATGAGTTCAGGAGCTATTTGCTGGTCTTCAAAGAAGCAACCTATTGTAACACTCTCAACGACAGAAGCAGAATTTGTGGCAGCAGCAGCATGCTCGTGCCAAGCAATTTGGTTAAGAAAAATGCTTGAAATTCTTAATCAGAAGCAACCAAGTACGACGGTTATATATTGTGATAATATGTCAACTATTAAGTTGTCTAAAAATCCTGTGTTGCATGGAAGGAGCAAGCACATCGATGTTCGATTTCATTTCTTGCGTGATTTGTGTAAAGAAGACATTATTGAACTCAACTTTTGCCGAAGTGATGAACAAATCGCAGACCTATTCACAAAGCCCTTGAAACAACCATTGTTCGAGAAGCTCAGAAGAAAGATGGGGATATGCAGAAACAACCATTATTCTCCCACGACCTCTCCATCTTCCACGTCCCCGTCCCCTGTCTCCTCTAGAACTACCTTGATCCTTCCCTTCTTCCTTTGAGGATTTTGCATTCTCTCATCCCATCCATTTTGCACGAGTGAGAGAACGGTTTCATCTTTTTCTTCAAACCCTTGCAACCCTTCTTCATGTGCCTTGAGTGATCCAATAATCTCATCAACAGATTTTCATTTTGAGATCACTGAACTCCTCAATTGTTGAAGTGATTTGAAGAAACTTTGCAGAGGTGGATCGTAGAAGCTTCTTAACTACTTGGATGTCATCCACAATATTGCCGGGCCTCTCAATTTGTTGACAATAATGGTGAGTTTTCCAGAATACTCATCAATACTCTCTGAATCACGCATCCTCAACGCTTCAAACTCCCACCAGAGAGTCGCGTTCTAACTTCTTTCACTCTTTCTGCACCTAGATTCATATTTTTCAACATGATCCAGGCTTCCTTGGTCGTTTTCTTTGCACCCAACTGTAGCAACGCATCTTCTCCAATACTTTGATAAATAGCTGCTAAAGCTATCTTATCTTTGCGGTTATCTACTGTTTCGAGTGACTCAATTGCCTCTCAAACACTTTATGCCATCATAAATACCTCCATCTTAATCGCCCCAAGTCTCATTTTTTGATCTCTAGGTGAGACATGATTGGAAACAGGCCTTGATCTTGTATAATAAAAATTTATATAATAAAATAACAAATAAGAAAATTTATAAGAAAATAAGAAAATAGGTTCTCTATGTAAGAAAATAAGAAAATAACAATTATAAGACGCAAATTTATTTTTTTTCTTTTTGTGGTGTGTTGAGACACCAGTTTCCTTGTATAATAAAAATTTACACATTTCACCTACAAATAAGCAAGCAATCCACCACTCCCACTCCACTCCTTTTTACACATTTAAGCTACAAATAAGCAAGCACTCCACCACTTCCACTCCACTCCTTTTTACACATTTCAGCTACAAATAAGCAAGCACTCCACCACTCCCACTCCTTCCACTGTTTCACCCCTAAAAACTAGTTCCACTACTTCTAATATCTCCAGACTCTTTTCATGGAGAAATAAGAACAAAAATAAAATAAGTATGCTATTTCTTAACCAAAAAAACTTTTATAACCAACCGACAGAATGGTTTAAATCACATGAAATTTTATGGAAGTTTTTTTTGAAGTTTTTTTTGCCGTCTACTTATGAGTATACCGTATTGGAGGCCGTTTACTTATGAGTATATGTGTACTTATATGAGTATACAGGATTGGAGGCATGTACCACTTGACACAATCACACTTGGTCAATTTGTTCTTGCGTTGCCTACGGCCAAGCGACGTATGGAGCCTCTAGTCTCGATTTTTAAAAGAAGATTTTAGAAAACGAAGGTAGAGAGAGATTTTAGATAAAGAGATTTTTGAAGGAGACATTATATAAGAAAGTAAGAGAGAGATAACAACGGCTTACAATATATATTATTGGGTAGGGGTATATAGTATACAATATTGGAGGCCGTGTACATGTAAAATAGTTGAGGCAGTCACTCATTTAGCTTTGATGGGCTCTGTAGTAAGACCATATCCCAAGGAGAAAAGAGGATCATAGTTAGGATCTCCAAAGTTCATTGGCAATTGATCAACAGTCTTGAACCAAGTTTGGGGAAGTTTCCCAATAAAATCGTAATCACCAAACAATACATCAGTAATGCCTTTTCCTTCTGTTCCTGGAAGCCAAGCAGCAACAAGTGCATCCATTGAAGAAATATAAGGTTCGATTACTACAGGCCGTCCTGAGAATATTATAACTACACATTTCATAGCGCCACAAACATCCGTGATGGTGCTTGGACCAGGGTCGGGAATTGTCAAATTCAAGCTATCACCATTAGTTTCTGCATATGGATATTCTCCCACTACAACAATGCCATAAGAAAACTCATGTGATTGGAGACTCGCCTTATTTGGTTCTTCCTCAAAGGTAACTTCTGTTTTTGGATCAACCGTTTCTTTTATAGCATCAAGTACAGTTGTACCTAACAAAAGGAGATGATATAAATATCATAGGTTAGATCACAATGTCCCAATAATTTATAAGGAAAAACTTTACAATTTACATTGTAACATTTTCATACCACTTGTAAGGTTGTTGCCACTAGCTCCTTGCCATTCGATAGTCCAACCACCACATTGATACCCGAGGTTGTTTGCATGGCTGCCAGCAACAAGTATTTTTTGCGCATTCTTTGGAAGAGGAAGCAATGGTGTTGAAGTCGATTTTCCATTCTTTAATAACACTAGTGATTTTCTTACGGCTTCTCTAGCTAGTTCTCTATGTTCCTATTGTGAGAAAAACATAAGTTAAAAACATAATTTCTATATTTTATTTTATAATATTAAAGATATTCCATATACTTACCTTTTTACCAATCTCATTAACCAAGCTGTAGTCAGCTAATGGGTTCTCAAATAAACCCATAACAAATTTGACTCTCAAAATTCTCTTCACTGCATCGTCAATTCGACTCATAGGAATTATATTAGTTTTTACCAAGTAGGTAAGGTCTTCGATGAACTCTATGTAGTTGTACGGTAGCATTATCTGTATTGAAAGGTCTGTAAATGAGCATATAATTAATTGTTGAAATACATTTTAAAGTGTTGAGCATAATACTAACCATGTCAACACCAGCCGTAACGCTTGCTATGATGGAATATGTATAATTAGCATGTGGTGGAGATGTAATCCTATCAATACCCTGCCAATCTGAGATGACAAAGCCCTATAAAGACCGAAGCAATATTAAGCTCACTTTTTATCAAATCATCAAATGTTTGCAACAAAGTGACAATCACAAAGTAGAATCAAGAAGCCATATTACCCTAAAATTAAGAGTGTTCTTGAGAAAGTCAGTAAGGAGTTCTTTGTGGGCATGCATTTTCTCTCCATTCCAGCTTGAATAAGAAGCCATAACGGTTGCAATTCCCTTAATGATCGAGGGATAGTAACCTCGCATGTGAATGCTAAGTAAGCTGTGTCTGTCTATCACTGTGTCGTTCTCGTTGATACCCTTAGTTGTTCCACCATCACCAACGAAATGTTTTGCACACCCTGCCACTTTATCTCTATGCATAAATAAATGAAAATAGTGGTTATTTTCAACACCTATACTGGTTAATATTTGAAGACGAAATTGATTAATATTTGAAGACTCACTTCCCACCGACATAAGGAACACCCTTGGGAGAATCAGGTGGAATCTCTCCTTGTAAACCTAGTATGATCTCAGTCATTTCTTGAACAATCTTGGGGTCCTCGCTGTAGCTTTCATAACATCGACCCCATCGCGGATCTTTACAAACCTAATTAAAATGGAAAAACCTCCAAAATAAATCACATGACATGATAAACAAAAATAGTAACAGAAATGTTAAGATGATCTTTATCCATTTGAATAACAAAGATAATTACCGCTACACAAGGCGCAAAAGCATACGGAATGCCAGTTGCTCTAATTTCAAGGGCAGTAGCACTCCCAATATTCTTCACGAGTTGAGGGTCTCTGTTTGTTTAATCAAAGGAAAATCATTTTTACATGAATGAATAAGCTATATGATTAGTGTTGAATATAAATAAAAAATAAAAAATAGAGAGGGAGTATTTATGTAACCTAGTAGCTCCAAGCCCAACGTTGTGAGGGAAGATGGTTGCATTATAGACATTGTTGTGGCCATGAACAGCATCAATTCCATATATCATTGGAATTCCTAGCCTAGTCGACAAAGCTCCTTTTTGGATTTCATTCACCATGTCCACCCAATCCTTAGCTGAGGCATTCTTTGATGGGCCACTACCTCCACCACTCAATACACTCCCTACATTTAATATTATATTATTCAGTATTTGTATTTTAAGAGAGTGAGGAGAGCATTAGATTAGGAGTAAGATATTTACCAATGAAATAGTTTTTCATGACATCAGCCGAAGCATTAACCCTTTCAATTTGCACCATTTGACCTATTTTTTCCTCCAAAGTCATCCGACCAAGTAGATCCTTGATTCGGACATTTAATGGTTTTGTTGGATCTTTGTATTTGGGGTGTTCTCCTGTTCCCAATGTCTCCGACAAAAACATGAGAAAAAATCCCATTAAAACAACGAGAACCTTGGTCATCTTGGATGGATCCTTGGCTGAACCCCAACTCTAAAATAGAATTAACAGGTGAAACAAAACTTTAATTATAATGTCTTCTTAATAGCTAGTGAAGCCACTTAAATGAATACAAAATTCTTAAAGGGAAAATTACCTTGAACAACACTACTAATCAATCTTATAAATAACCTAAGAGAAAATGGCTAGAAAAATTACCCACAAAAATTACCGAGGGCCAACAAAAGGAGTATTGAACACAAAACAACCCTTCTCTGCCAGGAATAACAGTGGGATGTAGAGAAGATACGATTTCTGTGCGTATAATTTTTGAAGTATTTATACAATAGGTTTTTATGGTATTCCTATTTTTTATCCTTCTCGGTTAAAAAATAGCGATTCAGATCACAATGCTAATTTTAGTGAAAGTTGTTGCACCCTTCTTTCTTTTTCTTTTATTTATCTATTTATAATTCAGTTGCAAATTTAGTTTTTAGGACGTGTGGGCGTGGAAAGCTCTCTAAGGGAGCGAATTGCTTGTAGAGATCGGCAAACGCTTATAATTTAATTGGTTGAAACTTTCACCCTTTTGTTTGCTTTGCTGCTCTTGGATCAACGTAACTTCGGTTTAGCCATCTTTCCTTGCATTTTTATTTATAGAACACTTGACCACTCGGATAATAAAGAATTTAGAAGTTCATCAACATACTCTCACTTCTATTGTGAATGAAACTAATGTAACACATGCATGTAGCAACCGCTCTTCCTCCTATTTAAATGAAGCAAATGAAGATTACAATAGTTTCTTTCAAACTACTAGTTCCCATTAAGGCTACCTACATAAAGTATTTTTGTTTTTGTAGGCTAAAAACAATATTGAAGGACGACCCGAAATAGCACGAAAGGGACCAAGGAAATGAAATACTTGAATATAATTTTATTGACTTTATTGGTTAGGCTACCCTTGTGTCATGATCTGATTTCGTCGTTATTCAAATTATAGATTGAGACGTGAACTAATGCAAAGTTGTTATAAAATTTACACATATTATATACTCACATTATATAAAATAAAATTTTCAGTTCAAAATGCAAATTTGGGAGACTGGGTATGAAAGACAAGACCAAGAGAAAAATAAAAATTGTTACAACTAGATAATCGAGGGTCGAAAATTGACCATGCAACGCAAAATAAGTAGAAATAGAAATCAACAGAAAAATTGCTGAAATTTCGTGCCGTTTAAAATTCATAGTAAAAGTTTCTCATGTATGCATTGTATGTGACCGAATACAACTAGGGGAAGAGGGATCATGACCCATGATGAAGAGGAGAAAGAAAAATGACAACCCCTAGAATGCCCAACATCCTTTATGGCTGTAAAGCACCTGCACACCCCTCACCAAACTTTTGTAACGTACCCAAGCAACCTACTTAGTAGGTTTTTATAACAAACTTTTCCAGTGGGTCATTACAGACTTGTTCTTACAACTCTAGAGATAATCCTTGCTTCTTCTAGACATGGGTAACGGTTTTAGCCAATGTTGTGAGTGTCGGTGTCCTAGTCGAGGCGCTATCTCGAGAATGAAAAATAATTCTTTCTCTGGCGGAACGTCGTGGTATATGCTAGCCTGCTCTATTCTTCCATGGGAGGTTAGCTAGCTTACCCTATCCCACAGGACCACCTAGTCACCCGAGAATGGGGAAAGCAACTCCCTCTCAAGACGGATCTGCTGAGGTAGTCCACTGGTCTATAAGTCACACATCCCTGGCCAGGGCCTAGTTCGATGATACTGGCACCAAAGTGGAAAAGGGCGAAGAAATCTCTATGGGCACCTTAGTAACAACTGAGGTTGGATGCTACCTAGTCTTTCAAAAAAATATGGTAGTGGTTCTCTAGGTCCCTTGGGTGTCTTGATAGCCTAGGCATGGACTCTCATCTCCAAAGTTCCTCTGGCTGCACTTCTTGAGCCCTTTTTTCCTTTTGCTTTAAGAGCACTAGGGTCTGGTCCGTTGATCGTTGCTCACGATCCTGTAGCGCTCGATCTACTGGAGGCATCTTTCCTTATGGCGTTGCCTACTTAACTGACTCTAGCACGGTGGGCTTAATTCTTATCTACTTTTAGGCTCTACAGGGGAAATACACACATTCACATATCGAGAGTTAATTTGCACCAAGAAATTCAAGTAATCATACATGCTCAACGAGGCAATAATATCCATCAAATACCTAGAGCGTAAATCACAAATTCCCGTCCTCCTCATATAAGTAAATGATAACTCTCTAAAAGTAGAGTTATATCAAGTTTTTTTTTAGTTAATATTGCACTCTTACTCACCATTTTCTCATTAATTACCCTATTTATTCTAATTAGCAAGCATGAAATGGGTTATTGCAGTCCAACAAAAAAAATATGATTTTGCATAAATCGATCTTAATTGTACATTTAATTGAGTTATGTGGTAAAATTTCATACATTTATGCTGAACAGTGGCAAATCTAGAAACAATTGGGGAATGACATGTTCTCGATATGATTTTAGTTTATTAAACAATTGTTGTTAATGATTTACATGTGTGTTTAATTAACTACTTCACATACATAGTTGTACTCTTATTTGCGAGAAGAGAGGGAGGAATAAAATTCTTTTTAATACTTAGTTCCATTGCAAGGAGACCTGAAGGCAATAAAAGGGTTAGAAATAATTCTTATCCTAGAGTCTTGTTAATAGAAATTAAAAAACGATTGTGGAAATAATCACCCGACATGACTCTTGGAAGTGTGCTTGGGAATCTACTAAAAGGAACTAAATTCTACCCAAAACTCAACAACTTATCTATTTAATCTCTTTTAGCATAACCTTCCTTATTATAGTTGATTTTCTCATCATTTTTAGTTTTTCAAAAGTAGTGACACTATGCTTTAATTTTGTTTAATTAGTCAAAATCACTAACACCCATTTGAATGTTACCCAAAAATTCATTTAATTTCTAGCGATAAAATTAACATAAAAAAAAAAAGGTTCTCTGTGAAATCGATAATTTATTACTCTCATAGTGTATGCTTACACTTATTCTTGTGAATTTTATATCATTTTATTATATACATCCACAAACGATCAAGTTTTCAGCGCCGTTGTCGGACAACCTAAATTAGTTTTTTTTTACTTGTTATAGATTTTCGTGAGTTGGAACCAAAAAGAGCCAAGTAAGCTGAATTTTCTATTGTTGAATTCATTGTGTAAGAATTCTATTTACTGCTACAGAATTTTCCGTTGCTGAACTTACTATTGCAAAATTCAGTGCATGAATTCACCTACGGGATTGAAATTTATTTTGGATCTCGAAATAGAGAGAACCTTTGGATGAAGGTTGAGGGAGAAAAAGAAAATGATAGAACAAAACATACAACAAATAGAACTTGGAGCCCAACTGGATCGGGAGTTTGAAAATCGAGCGATGATGGCTAATCAAGAGAGAATTACTACTAATGTCATTCATTTAGCAAATGACAAAGAAAGAGCAATCCGAGCATATGCACACCCAACTGTGGAAATCCATGCATTATTAGACTCGAAATGCAAGCAATCACTTTTGAGCTAAAGCACGTGATGTTTCAAATGTTGCAAACTATTGGGCAATTTCATGGACTACCGTCGGAAGATCCCTACCCACATCTAAAGTCATTTTTGGGAGTTAGTGACTCATTTCGATTCCAAGGAGAGGATAGAGATGTGATTCAATTAAGCTTATTTCCTTATTCTTTGAGGGATGATGCTAAATCATGGTTGAATATCTTAGCACCGAGAACAATTGGTTCTTGGAATAGTCTAGCAGAAATTTTTTTGATAATGTATTTTCCACCCACTAGAAACGACGGTTCAGGAATGAGATTGTTGCTTTTCAAAAGTTTGAAGATGAGACATTAAGTGAAGTTTGGAAAAAATTTAAGGAGATGCTTAGAAAGTGTCCTCACCATGGACTATCTAATTGTACACATATGGAGACTTTTTACAATGGATTGAATATTGCTACTAAACAAGTAGTGGATGCTCCCGCCAATGGAGCTATTTTGTCAAAGACATACAATGAAGCATATGAGATCCTAGAAAGAATAGCATCTAACAATTGTCAATGGGCCGATGTGAGAAGCAATCCAGGAAAGAAGACCCGAGGATACTTGAAGATGATCTTTGTCCTCTATCGATTCTCAATTAGCTCCGGAAACTAATATGTTACAAAATCTAGCGTTGGGACAAGACTGCATGAACAAAGCACCCGTCCATACAGCTGCTGTAATGAACCAGATATATGTCAAATCTTGTGTATATTATGGAGAAACACACTTTTGATCAATATCCAAGTAATCCGGCCACAATTTTTTATGTGGGGAATGAAGCTAGTCAAGGCAACCCGAAAAATAATCCTTTATCAAACACTTATAATCTAGGGTGGAGAAATCATCCAAACTTCTCATGGAAGGGACAAGGTTCATACAACTAACAAATGCCACCTAAAGCAATCTATCCTCCAGGTTTTGGATTGCAAAATCAATTGGCATATGGTTCTCAACAAGTGTCAAGAGAAAGGAACTAGCCAAGCTCAATACGCACCGGGGACATCTCTTGAGAGCCTAACAAAGGAATATATGCCCAAAAATGATGTCGTAATACAAAGTCAGCAAGCCTCATTGCAAAATTTGGAAGTTCAAGTAGGTCATTAGCAACTGAGTTACATAATAAGCCTCTTGGGAAGTTGCCAGCAGACACCGAAACACCAAAAAGAGAAGGCAAAAAGCAATGTCAAGCAATAGAGTTGAGAAGTGGGAAAGAAATACCCAGCAAGGGAGAAAAAATTGTAGAACACGGTGATAGGTACTCTCAAGAAGCTATTGATACACAACAGAGAAATGAGGAAGCTGCTATACAGAAAGAACACAACAAGGATTATGCAGAAACTGAGGAGTCTCCTAAAATGCAAACAACAACTAACCGTGGACAAGAGAGTAGAACATACACACCAACACTTCCTTTTCCACAAAGAATCAAAAGAAAGAAAGAGGAAGCCCATTTTGAGAAGTTTATGGACATTCGGAAGGAAATTCATATAAACATATCTCTAGTGGAGACTTGAAAATGCCAAATTATGTGAAATTTTTTAAGGATGTACTCACTAATAGAAGAAAATTTGAAAAATTCAAGGTGGTGTCACTAAATGAAGAGTGCAGTGCAATTTTGAAAAACAAAATCCCACTAAAAGATAAAGAACAAGGTTCGTTCATTATTCCCGTATCAATTGGAGAAAAGGAGCTAGGTAAAGCATTATGTGACTTGAGGGCAAGCATCAACTTAATGTCTCTATCCATCTACAAGAAGTTACAGATTGGAGAAGCTAGACCGACTACTGTCACCTTAAAACTAGCTGATAGGTCCATCACTTACTCCTAAGGAAAGATCAAAGATATTTTATTTCAAGTGAATAAATTCTTATTTCAAGTGAATAAATTCTTATTTCTTGCATATTTTATTATTTTGGACTATGAAGCCAATCATGATATACCAATTATTTCGGGGAGGCCATTTTTAAAGACCGGAAGAACACATCTAGTAGATGTTTACAAGGAAACCATAACGTTAAGAATGGGTGACCAAAAAGTTGAATTTAATATCAACGACAACATGAAATATCCAGCAATGGCAGAAGAATGCTCAACAATATATGAATTGGCAGAACAACCAGCAGTTGAGGAATGAGATGGTGGGGAAACTGAGTAGGAAGAAGACCACTGCTGTAATGACAAAACAAAATAGTTAATAACTTTAGGTAAATTCAGTAGAACTTTTGAATCACTAGAATTTGATGGAAGAAAAGGTTCACCAATGAAGCCATCTATTGAGGAACCACGGTAGCATAGCTGGACTTGAAACAACTACCTCCTAACCTTAAATATACATATTTAGATGACAAGGAGATATTACCATCATAATCTCAACAACACTATCTTCAAGAGGATATGCTCCTAGAACCATTGAAGAAGCACAAGGGGGTGATAGGTTGGTCAATGGCTGATATAAAAGGGATTAGTCCTTCACCATGCATGCACAAGATAAAATTGAAGGACAATTTAAATTCATTGAGCAATAAAGACGATTAAATCTCATAATGAACGAGGTTGTTAGAAAGAAGATTATCAAATGGCTAGATGTTGGAATAATATATTCAATTGCAAAAAATAGTTGGGTTAGCCCTATTCAATGTGATCCGAAGAAAGGAGGGATAACAGTAATGGAAAATGAGAACAATGTATTGATCCTCCCTAGAATAGTAAAAGGATGAAGGGTTTGTATGGATTATAGAAAACAAAACAAAGTGACACCTAAGGATCATTTTGTTAAATAAATCTCATTAATTTGTGAAATAAATCTCACACACTAATGATAGAACGCTCTTATACCAATTTGTGAAAGAATACTACTCGCGTATTTGTGAAAGAGATATAGAGAGTGGAGAGACAAAAGAGACAAATAACACTGAATTTAAAAAAAAAAAAAAAAAAAAAATTCTATTACTTGTCTGTAATTTCCTTTTTCTTTGCTCTATTCTTTTTCCTTTGCTCTATTTCTTTACTCTCTAACTTTACAATAGAAAGGTTCTAACTCTAATAATAGGTATGAGAGTATCTCCGCCATTATTCCTACAAATCCTACAAAGGCTCTTGGTATTTTCTTTCCCGGCTAACTTTCCAAATTAAACTCTACTCACAAATTAACTAAAATTGGCATTTAGCATTTTAAAGTTTATTCAACAAAACTCTCCCATAAACTTTTAAGTGCTCTCTTCAACTACTCCACTTGCGCGGTTCTCATTTTCTTGAGCTCAGTCGTGGTTTCTTCAATTTCCTCTCCTTCTCCTCTAGCAGCAAACTAAGCTTGTCCTTTTATGACGAAACTTAATTTGGAGCTTCTAAAAAACAGCCCATTTGAGACCGCAAATCCTAATTTCTCCCGATTTTAGCCACGCTTGACTCAGTCAAAGACTATTGGAATTTATGCCTTAAAACCTCGTAATTAATTATTTAGTTTTTAACAATAATTTTTATTATTTTATTTCTAATTTAATTGTTATGCATGGTATGAAAATTCAAGGTTATTAATGTAATCTTGAACAGTATGTGGTTGACATAAAAGAGAATCTTGTTCAAGTAATAACCTAAAGCGTCTATAGTATATGGATAAGGTTGGGTGCTTTATCCGGGTAACACTATTGATACAACCCACTTTGTAATCGTTACAAATGATTTGATCCAAATCGTTTATGTGGAGACATGTAAGTGGGGTATCCTATACAATGAATTTGTATAAGACTGGACCAAGAAATATTTAATCTCTCTCTTTATAAATCCGTTAATTGAGAAACTTAATATTTCACATGATGATCATATGCGACTCGATCTTAATCTTTAAGTGAGTTATAAATTTTTGCCTATGAGGGCTTATCCATTCATTTACATGGGTGAGAATGGCTCTTTTAGCCGATTTAATATTTAATTTACATGGGTGAGGGCTTGTCCTTTTTTGACGAAACTTAATTTGGAGCTTCTTGAAAACAACCTATTTCAGACAACAACTCCTCATTTCTCCCGTTCTCAACCACGCTCGACTCAGTCAAACACGTCATAGCTTCTTTCAGTTTACTCAATTCCCTTCGCAGGTCCACAACCACATTTTCCACTTCCACTTTTGCCTCCTACATTTCAGCTTTATCAAGAGTGATTATCTCAATCGTGTGTCATAAACTCACTCCTCCTATTCGACCCGATTCAGATTCACGTCAAGTGAGTCTCTCTGTTGAGTAAGCATCTCTACATCTTTATCCACGGCAGTTTTTGGTTGTTGCTCTGAATCTCTGTTCTCCTCTTCATGATCTGGCAGTTCCTTTGGCTCGTTCGCTGATCGTGTGGGTTTCTTCTTCGCCATTGTTTTGGGATTTTGAAGGGACTGCGGCTTGCAGTTGCATCATCTGTTTCTCATGTTCAATATGCATTTCTACCCTCCTTTCTCTCCATTCCATCTTTTCTTCTTCTATTTTCTCTTCCATTTTCATCCTCTTTCTTCTTTCTTCCTCAAATTCCCTTTCTCTCCATTGAAGCTCTCTCTCTCTTTGAGCTCAAGCTCTCTGTTATCCAGTTGTTCATCCTTCTTCAATTTTCTTGTCTTCTATTTCACGATTTTGCCAAATCCGCTGCGTATCACCTCATTTCCAACGGCTTCCATCGCCTCACGACTACCGCCATCGTCTTTCGTGTCGCTGTGTTTTTTTGCTTTCAAATCTTCATTTTGGGTCATCAAAAGAATACCTTCATTTGGTGCGTTATCCAAAGCTAGGTTGATCGTTTCTTCCACCTTTTTATCGGCTCAACAATGTCTTGCAAAATACCCCACTCAATTGTAACATTTGTTGGAGTTACAATCATTCACATAGTGACCATATTTTTTACATTTGTAGCACTGAATGTTGGAATAAATCGATCGGCCGCCTCTTCCTCAACTACGTCCTTTTCCACGCCAATTTGCTTGGCTCGACTGTCCCTTCTCCTTATAGTATCCTTCATTATTGCTGCCTTGACCACCTCGCCATTTCTGCGACTTCCACGACCACAACCTCTACCTTGAAAATTTTGAGAGTAGAGTACCTTTTCATTTTTTATTGATGCCTTGGTTTGTAGTGCTTGATCAAGTGTTTACTCCTTCTTACGTTGCTCATGTGCCTCAAGAAACCGGGGAGCTCATCGACTGTGAACGTTGCTAGGTTCTTTGACTCTTCTATTGCACATACAACATTCTCGAAGTTGTTGGTTAATGACCTCAAGATCTCCACAACTCGAGTCTCGGGTAACATTTCTCCGTTTTGATTGAGTTGGTTTACCACAGTCTGTACACGTGTGATGTAGTCAGATACATTTTCTAACTCCTTCATCTTCATGCTCTCCAACTCTCCAGGAAGAGTTTGGAGACACACTTGCTTGACTCGGTCGGTTCCTTTTAACACTTTTCCTAAATTGTCCCACACTTCTTTTGAAGTAGTTGCACTGACAATCTTCTCAAAGCCCGACTTGTCAGTGGCTTGGAACAACATGTATAGTGTCGCCTTATCCTTTGATCGCACCTCTTTTAAATAGGTAAGTTTGCATATTCCTAACATGGTATCAGAGACATTCGAGCTTATGCTCAAAGTGGACAATATCATACCATTGTAGAGAGTTGTGATTCGTAACATGGTATCAGAGCTATTTCACAAATTGGTATCAGAGCCGATGGCGAATGTGATTGGTCAAATGTCGTTACCACAACTAACGAAGACATACTATGAGAATTGGAGCATCCAAATGAAAGTTTTTCTCAGTTCTCAAGATGCATGGGAGGTGATCGAAGAAGGTTTCGAAGAACCAAAGAATATCATGGGTTATACGGCGACACAAAACAAGGCGTTAAAAAATTGCGATCAAAGGATAAGGCGACATTATACATGTTGTTCTGAGCCGTTGACGAGTCGAGCTTTAAGAAGATTGTCAGGGCAACTATTTCAAAAGAAGCGTGGGACACTTTAGGAAAAGTGTACAAAGGAATCGACCGAGTCAAGCAAGTGCGTCTCCAAACTCTTCATGGCGAGTTGGAGAGCATGAAGATGAAGGAGTCAGAAAATGTATCTGACTACATTACGCACGTACAGACTGTGGTAAACCAACTAAATCGAAACGGAGAAATGTTACTCGAGACGCGGGTTGTGGAGAAGATCTTGAGGTCATTAACCAACAACTTCAAGAATGTTGTATGTGCAATAGAAGAGTCAAAGGACTTAGCGATGTTCACAGTCGATGAGCTCGCCGGTTCTCTTGAGGCACACGAGCAACGTAAGAAAAAGGAGGAAACACTTGATCAGGCACTTCAATTCAAGGCATCTATCAAAGGTGAAAAGATACTCTACTCTCAAAATGCTCAAAAGTAGAGGCTATGGTTGTGGAAGTCGCGGAAATGGTCGAGGTGGTCAAGGCAATAGCAATGAAGGACATTATAAGGAGAAGAGACAATTGAGCCAAGCAAATTGGTGTGGGATAGAACGCAGTCAAGAATATTATTTCAACATTCAGTGCTATAAATGTCACAAATATGGTCACTATACGAATGATTGTAACTTCGACAAATGTTACAATTATGACAGAGTGGGGTATTCTGCAAGAGATTGTCGAGCCGAGAAAAAGGTGGAAGAAATGATCAACCTATCCTTGAATGACGCAACAAATGAAGGTATTCTCTAGATGGCCCAAAATGAAGATTTGAAAGTAGTCGTGAGGCAGTGGAAGTCATTGGAAATGAGGTGACACGTAGCGGATTTGACAAAATCGCGATATCAAAGATGAGAAAATCGAAGAAGAATGAACAACCAGATAACAGAGTGTTTGAGCTAGAAGAGAGAGAGCTCCAATGGCGAAAGAGGATCTTGAATGTTGAAGGTTAGTTTTTGTTTTAAATAAACTTAATGTAACTCTAATTAATTTGGTAGGTTAAGAAAACTAATTTGGAAAAGCCAAAAGGAAAAGGTCACTAGTTATTTTAGAAAATTATGGTATGAGAGTTTCTCACCCTATTATTACTATTATTAGTAATAGAAGACATTAATACCTAATCCTTTACGGTAAATAAAGAGTAATAGTAGAGAGCAAGATAAAAGAAAAACAAGAAGTATAGTGTAATAGAAACACGTTTTTTCAGTATTCTTTGTCTCCTTGTCTCTCCCCTCTCGACATCTCCTTCACAAGTACACGAGTAGTATTTTCTCAAAGTTGTATCGGAGTGTTTGATTGTTAGTGAGTGTGAGATTACTTCACAAATTAGTGAGTTTTATTTTAACAAATTGATATCAGAGCCGATAGAAAATATGATGGGTCAAATGTCGCTACTGTGATTAACGAAGATGAACTACGAGAAATGGAGCATCCAAATGAAAGCTCTTCTCAACTCTCAAGATGCATGGGAGGTGGTCAAAGAAGGTTTCGAAGAACCAAAGGATACCAAGGGTTATACGGCAGCACAAAACAAGGCGTTAAAAGAATTGCGATCAAAGGATAAGGTGGCATTATACATGTTGTTTCGGACCGTTGACGTGTCAGGCTTTGAGAAGATTGTCAAGGCAACTACTTCACAAGAAGCGTGAGACACTTTATAAAAAGTGTTCAAAGAAACCGACTGAGTCAAGCAAGTGCATCTCCAAACTCTTTGTGGCGAGTTGGAGAGCATGAAGATGGAGTCAGAAAATGTATATGACAACATTATGCCTGCATAGACTGTTGTACATCAACTAAAGCGAAATGGAGAAATGTTACCCGAGACACGGGTTGTGGAGAATATCTTGAGGTCGTTAACCGACAACTTTGAGAATGTTATATGTGCGATAGAAGAGTTAAAGAACCTAGTGACGTTCACGGTCGATGAGCTCGCCAGTTCTCTCGAGGCACACGAGCAACATAAGAAGAAGAAGGAGGAGACACTCGATCAAGCACTTCAAACCAAAGCATCAATAAAAGATGAAAAGGTACTTTACTCTCAAAATATTCAAGGTAGAGGTCGTGGAAGTTGCAAAAATGGTCGAGGTAGTCAAGGCAGTAGTAATGAAGGACATTATAAGGAGAAGAGACAGTCAAGCCAAGTAAATTGGCGCCGATCAACCTATTCCAACATTTAGCGCTATAAATGTCAAAAATATGTCACTATGCGAATAATGGTAACTTCGACAAATGTTTCAATTGTGGCAAAGTGGGGCATGTTGCAAAAGATTGTTGAGCCGAAAAAGGGTGGAAGGAACAACCTATTAGATAAAAGCCTGAGGTTTCCTTATTTAGCTTTTACACGTTTTACTCAAATTGAATATTTTCTTTTGACTATTTGACAAACACGTCGAATGGATAACCCTTTTTTCGGTGGCCATTTGGAGGGAACCTTATTTAGCTTTTACACGTTTTACTCAAATTGAATATTTTCTTTTGACTATTTGACAAACACGTCGAATGGATAACCCTTTTTTCGGTGGCCATTTGGAGGGAAGTGGCATAGATTTTGTTGGCCACTTTTGGCCATTTTTAGGATACAATAATTATTTAAATAAGTGAATCTCATGAGAAACAAAATCACGCTTTCTTCCGTAAATCAAATCCCAAGATTTCTCTCTTTTATTTTCTATTTTCATTTTCTTCCAACAAATTTCCTTCGGTTGTTTTTTACTCCATTGACGATTTTCTCTCAATTGTCAAATAGCCTTGGAAGACGTAACAAATGAAAGTCTTCTCTTGATGGCTCAAGAAGACAACGTCAACAAGGACACTTTGTGATACCTCAACTCAGGGGCCAACAATCATGTGCGGTCACGAGTACCTATTCAAAGAGATTGAAAAGATTGAAGATGGTCATGTGTCATTTGGAGATGCGTCAAAGGTGGAGGTCAAAGGCCGAGGTACGATACATTTCTTGCAAAAGGATGGTGTAATGGGGTCAATCCAAGATGCTTATTACGTAACAGATCTCAATACCAACATATTGAGTATGGGGCAACTCACAGAGAAAGGTTACTCAATATTCTTAAAGGACCGCCTACTGCACCTGAAGGATAAGCGACCCTGCTCGGGATGGACCCCACAAATATATGTATTTTCGCACTTTGCATTTTCTTCTACTTGAATCATTCTTATGTGTTGTTAGGTCGATGCTCTAACCACTTGAACTATTCAACTTGACTGTTGATAAAGTTGGCTCCTCTGCAATGATATACCACCGATGGTTTAAACCTGGCTCTGATACCACTTGTTGACTTCGGCAATTGAGAGGAAAATGTCGACGAGTAAAAACCGGTCGAAGGAAATCTTCTTCGAAGAAAAAGAATAATGGAAAACAAAGGAGACAGAATATTGACCCGATGATTTTTATTTGATTTAGTTTAACGTATTTAAATAACNTAGGTCGATGCTCTAACCACTTGAACTATTCAACTTGACTGTTGATAAAGTTGGCTCCTCTGCAATGATATACCACCGATGGTTTAAACCTGGCTCTGATACCACTTGTTGACTTCGGCAATTGAGAGAAAAATGTCGACGAGTAAAAACCGGTCGAAGGAAATCTTCTTCGAAGAAAAAGAATAATGGAAAACAAAAAATGTCGACGAGTAAAAACCGGTCGAAGGAAATCTTCTTCGAAGAAAAAGAATAATGGAAAACAAAGGAGACAGAATATTGACCCGATGATTTTTATTTGATTTAGTTTAACGTATTTAAATAACCAACCTATCCTAAATTTAGGAGCAGTGGGCACAAACTTGCACAAAGTTAGCCAAAATGGCCTGCAAAAATTACATTTTTTCATTAAATGGGGAGAGTTAATTCAGATTTTTCAAAAGTCAAAACCAACTAACGAAATCTAAAGAAACCATAGCATTTATCTAACAGCTACCACCTAAGGCAAATAACTAGCATGCATAATGTCCAAGTGAATCCGACAAGTATTTCTTCCTAACACCAGGTGGTGACTTACCTGGTTGACTAGTGTTTCTATGCCAGTAAAGTGTCCAAAAATATTGATATCATTTAATTAAGTCCCTATTCACATAAAAATAGTATTAAAACTAGAATCGGGACAATAATCGGGCAAACAGAGGGCAANCCAACTAACGAAATCTAAAGAAACCATAGCATTTATCTAACAGCTACCACCTAAGGCAAATAACTAGCATGCATAATGTCCAAGTGAATCCGACAAGTATTTCTTCCTAACACCAGGTGGTGACTTACTTGGTTGACTAGTGTTTCTATGCCAGTAAAGTGTCCAAAAATATTGATATCATTTAATTAAGTCCCTATGGTTGACTAGTGTTTCTATGCCAGTAAAGTGTCCAAAAATATTGATATCATTTAATTAAGTCCCTATTCACATAAAAATAGTATTAAAACTAGAATCGGGACAATAATCGGGCAAACAGAGGGCAAACGAGCCAAAACAGGCGTCTCACGCGCCCTCACGCGTCAGCTGTGCACCGACCACGCATGAGGAAGTGCACTAGTCGCAAGCCGCACGTGCGGCTGCTACTGCACAATCGCGGGTCAGGTAATCCAGTTCGGCTCTGCTCGACTAGGGTTTGTGGTTTGGCTCAAGGTTTACAGGCGACACGTGTCGTCGTCTTACTAGAGCTGCGTTGCTCCATCCGACGATTGACACGTCTCCAGCACCTGTCGAGCTGCCCTCTGCACTTGCCAGCCGACATAGAGTCTCTTCCTTTTTTTTTTTTCTTCTTCTTCTTCTTCTCTCCCCACTGCAATTCGTAACACAGAGTCACATTTCTGATTTCATATCTTTTGATTCAGAGTTCGGATCGATATGATTTCTTCGGCAAGGTTCTAGAT
>NW_019272136.1:110343-111973 GCF_002738345.1 Cucurbita maxima | reverse complement strand
TACAAGCTACATTCTGGTTTTTTTTTTTTTTTTTTTTTTTTTTTTTTTTTGTAATTTTTGCTTAACTACCAGACGAGTTAAGAGCATTGGAAGTTTGCTTACTATTCTCGGACGATTCTTAGATCTCCACCTTCGGATCAAGATTTCAGCCAAACTTCTTCACAGATTGTGTATAGAGTTGTTCCTAAGTGAATATATCAACATTTTGGGTCTCGATTCATATAGGAAAAGCTCAAATCTGAAAAAAATGTCATTCAGGACCTTACCTCACGAAACGTTCTTAGATCTTGACGCAGCGTCAACCTCGCTAGTCTATCAGTCCTTATATAGGTCTCGTCTGAAGGTGGATTCTAACGGTGGTCTGATGAACTTTGCGGCGACTCTTTTCTGTTTCCTCTCAATTTTCTCTCTAACTTCTTTTTTCTTTTGCAGGAGGTTTGATGGGGTTTTCTTTGAACCCTTATTATGGCTGGAGGGGCAAAAATGATATTTTTGCCCTAACTTAGCTAACTTTTTTTTTTAGGGTTACAAACTCTCCCCTCCTTAGGAACTTTCGTCCTCTATAATGAATATCTCTTGGAAGAGTTCAGGATAAGCTCTCCGCACATCCTCTTCTCGTTCCCAGGTTGCCTCTTCTTCACGGTGGTTACCCCATGAGACATTTACCAAGGGAATAACTTTGTTGCGCAATCGCCTAGTGTCTCGAGCAAAAATTCTATTAGGCTTCTCCTCATAATATAGATCTTCCCGAAGAGGAAGCATCTCATGCCCAATTACATGGGTAGGGTCTAAAGTGTACTCTTGCAGCATGGATACGTGAAACACATTGTGCACGACGGCAAGGTTCGGTGGCAAGGTAGTTCTGTAAGCCACAGCCCCAACTCTTTCTAGAATCTCGAAGGGGCCTATGAACCTTGGGCTTAATTTTCCCTTCTTTTCGAACCTCAACACTCCCCTCACAAGGGCTACCTTCAAGAACACGTGATCACCCACCTCAAATTCGAGGTCCCTTCTATGCAAATCTGCATAGCTTTTCTGTCGGCTCTGTGTGGTGAGTATCCTCTGCTTTATTTTCTGCACCACTATGTTGGTGACCTGAACCAACTCTGGTCCCAGTAGTTGTTGCGTGTCTAACTCTTTCCAAATCACTGGTGAACACCTACGCCCATATAGTGCCTCAAAGGGGGTCATTTGGATGGTCGCTTGATAACTATTATTGTAGGCAAACTCTATTAAAAATAAATGCTCGTCCCAACACCTAGAGAAATCTAAGGAACAGGCTCGCAACATATACTCTAAGATCTGATTCAGCCTTTCGGTTTGTCCGTCTCTTTAAGGATGGAACGTTGTACTGAATCTCAACTGAGTTCCTAGCGCTTTATGGAGACTTTTCCAAAACTGAGAGGTGAACCTAGTGTCCCGGTCTAATACTATAGACACTAGTACCCCGTGCAGGTGTACTATCTCCTTGATATATAACTGAGCCCACCGATCCACTCGATCTGTGGACTTGCCTTGGATGAAGTGGGCCGTCTTGGTTAGTCTATCTACAACTACCCAGACGACGTTGAAACCCTACTTTGTCTTTGGCAAATCTGAGATGAAATCCATATAGGCTGCTTCCTATTTC
>NW_019272136.1:88468-110224 GCF_002738345.1 Cucurbita maxima | reverse complement strand
AAGCCACCAATAGTGTCTTTTCAGATCCTAATACATCTTCATACTTCCAGGGTGGAATGTAGAAGATGTATCATGGGCTTCGGTCATAATATATTTTAAGATTCTCTCATCTCAGGGAATGCACAGGTGGTTTTGCCACAGTAGGCCTCCGTCTGAGGAGATACAATACCCTGCTGGTCTCCCTATCTCACTCCATACTTTACTGAGGTGTTCATCAGACCACTAAGCGTCGATAATTTGCTTTCGTAGGGTGGGCTGTATGGTCAACTATGCCATCTGAATAGTACCACCTTTAACCACCACTTCTATCCTAGCCTCTTCATCTCATCTTGTAGTTTTTCTTGGTGGTGATCATCGTAGAAGTATGCACAGCCTTCTTGCTCAATGCATCAACTACAACGTTGGCTTTGCCTGGATGGTATATGATCTCTATGTCATAATCTTTTACCAGTTTCAACCATCGCCTTTGTCTCATATTGAGCTCCTTCTGCATGAACAAGTACTTGAGGCTCTTATGATCAGTGAAGACTTATACTTTTTCCCCATACAAGTAATGTCGCCAAGTTTTCAGAGAAAACACTACCACTGCTAACTCGAGGTCATGCGTGGGGTAGTTTCATTCATATTCCTTCAGTTGTCTAGAAGCATACGCTATCACCTTACCTTTCTGCATGAGCACACACCCTAAACTTGTCCCTAATGCATCACTGTCCACCACAAGATTACTTGACCCATTTGGAACTGTAAGAACTGGTGTGGTCACCAACCTCTCCTTGAGTTCCTGGAAACTCTGTTCGCAAGCTTGAGTCCAAGTAAAGGGCTTGCCCTTCTTGGTTAGTTGAGTTAGCGCTAAGGAACTTTTGGAGAAATCCTAGACAAACCTTCTGTAAGATCCAGCTAGCCTCAGAAAACTCCTCACCTCTGTGACTGTGGTCGCCTTTGGCCACCTCATCACTGCTTCTATCTTAGTTGGGACCACTGTAATCCCCTTGCTTGACACCACATGACCCAGAAATGCTACTTCAGACAACCAAAACTCGCACTTGGAGAACTTGACATACAACTGCTGGGCTTTCAGTATTGTCATGACTTTCCTTAGGTGTTCTTCGTGATCTGCCTCTAACTTAGAGTATACCAGAATTTCGTCAATGAACATTATGAAAAAAGTGTCTAAGAATTCTTTAAACACCCTCTTCATTAGTTCCATGAAAACCGCTGGTGCATTGGTAAGGCCAAAGGACATAACAAGAAACTCGTAATGTCCATAACGACTTCTGAAGGCCGTCTTGGGTATATCCACTTCTCTGATCCTCAACTGATGATACCCCGACCTTAAATCAATTTTGGAGAAAACTATTGCTCCCTGTAGCTGATCAAATAGGTTGTCAATTCTCAGGAGGGGGTACTTATTCTTTATGTTGACCTTGTTTAGCTCCCTGTAATCAATACACAGCCATAGAAACCCGTCCTTCTTCTTGACAAATAGAGCAGGGGCTCCCCAGGGTGATACACTAGGTCAGATGAAACCCTTATCCAACAGCTCCTGTAACTGTTTCTTCAATTTCCTGAGTTCTGCAGGTGCCATCCTATAAGGTGCCTTGCAGATCAACGCGGTTCCTGGTTCTAAATTGATCCCAAAATGGACTTCCCTAACTGGGGGCAAACCAGACAGATCCTCTGGAAAGACATCTACGAACTCCCTAACGATGTGTACCGACGAGGCTATCTGTTTGTTACTATTGTCTGAGGTCACTCTGGCTAGAAATGCACTTGCGCCACTACAAATCAACTTCTTAGCCCTCAATGTTGTTACAACGCTTGGGTTTCCTTTGGAAGTGGCTCCCTTGTAGGTAAATTTTTCCCCTAACGAGAGCCTGAGAGTCACTATTTGAGTCTTGCAATCTATCAGAGCGCGATTCTCGCCTAGCCAATCCATACCCAAGATGACATCGAAGTCTTGCATGCTTAACACTTTCAGTCTAACTTCGATGACACATCCTGATATTGTTACACAACCTCCCTTAACCCTATGGGTAGCTAACAATAGCTCGTGAGCAGGGGTGGACACCGGTAAGGTGATCTCTAAAGGTTTTTTTCTCTAGGTGTGCTAGCTCTACAAACTCCTCAGATACGAACGAATGCGTTGACCCCGAATCAAACAATACTAAAGCAAGATGGCCAAATATGGGTAGTGTACCTGTGACAACTATGTCGGGATGGTCAGCTTGCTTGGCTGTCATTGCGTGGGCTATAGCTCGCCCTTGCTGATGTTGAGCACCCTGGCCCCTTTGATGCTGTACCGCAGGCCGATTGATATGCTAATCGTTTCGCTAAATGCAATCCACTGCAAAATGCCTTACCTGGTCGCATCTGTAGCAGGCGTCTGTTCCTGCCCTACACTCCCCTGTGTGAGGATGTCGACAGTTAAGATAAAGGGTCATGTTTTGTAACGAGGCTCTTCTTCGTTTATCAGTGCGGCCACGTGGTGGTCTACCAATTCTGGGGTGGCTACGGTTTGTCCCCTTTCCCTGGGCTGCAGTGTGAGATGACTGTGTAGTTCCCAATTGTAGCTTGTCGGAGCGGGGTGCGTCGAGGAGGGTCACCACCTGAAGGGCTTTCGCATAATCGAAGGATGACTGCGCTGTCACATTCCCCTTCAGGTCCTCCCTCAGGCCAGCAATAAATCGTTCGGCCTTCAACTCATCAGAACTAACATAGGCTGGAGAAAACCTTACTAGCCTATTGAACTCTAAGTCATATTCCTCCACTGACCTGTCTCTCTATTTGAGTTCGAGGAATGGTGCCTGCATTTTCACTCTGGCAGTGATTGGGTAATATTTGCGGAGATAGGCATCTTTAAATTGGCACCAGGTAATAAACTCTCCTTGTGGTATAATGGTCCTCTGAGCGCCCTTCCACCAGAAGTGTGCCTCTCCTTTAAGCATATACATCCTACAATGAACTTGATACTTTAGTGAGTAGTTCATAAAATGGAAGGTTGTTTCTATGGCCTCTAGCCAATTCTCTGCGGCAATGGGATCCACCTTGTCTCCGTCAAATGAAGGCGGGTTTATGCATCTGGAAATCTCTTAGGTTTGGGGGCTCCACAGTCATAGTCCTTGAATTTTTGGCCCCTTGCCCTGCTGACTGATTAGCCATCATGGTCTATATCATTTGGTTCGTCAGAGCTTGATTTTCCATCGAGATCATCATGAACATCTAAAACATCTCTTTTGTGGGTATGGTCAACGACGGGTTGAGTGGGACTTCTGTACTAGTGGTTGGAACCAATGGGACCTCCTCAGAGGAGGGAGAGGGGGTGTATAGAGCAGCCTTCGGGCCTTGGCTTTCCTTCGGTGCCTTTTTTTTTTTCTTGATGGTTGTAGTACGATCTCCTCGCTAGTTTGGGGCATATCTCCAACCTCCTCTTGAAATTCAAGTTGTTCTACTTCAGGTGTTGGAACCGGGGTGTCCTGGATCGCCCCAGCGGGGTTGCTCTGACTCGGCTCTGGGAGAGGTGGCAACCATTCTCAAGAACAAAAAAAACTAAAGTCCCATTAATTGATCATAACGATATCGTGAGGTAGGGATTCGTATCAGGTTGGAATGTCGCTGTTAGTGTGGTACCTCTAGGGCTTAATCATAACTCTATCTTTTTAAAAGCACGTCAAGACCAAAACAAAATGTCATAATCACAGTGCTTCATTCCTCTCTTCTTTCCGTTCTGGGTCCGAGCCCAACATAGGGTTCGCGTCTCTTTGGTGCCATTATCTACCACAACATAAAAAAGGACTATGGTTACAATTCATTTGTAGCACATCTCCTAGGTAATGTGCGATTATAACGCCATAGAAGGTCATGGCATACTCTATAAATACTAGCTTGACTTTTGTCTCTAGTTTCCATCACATGAGAACATTTGGTCATGAGCGGCATGTGTTTGACGAGCGTGGTCACAGAGGATACGACTCTCTATCCTAAATGTCTACAGGACCTATTACTTGACTGCTCTGATACCATTTGTAATGACCTAGATTCACCGCTAGCAGATATTGTCCTCTTTGGGCTTTCCCTCAAGGCTTTAAAACGCGTTTACTAGGGGAAGGTTTCCACACCCTTATAAAAGATCTTTTGTTCTCCTCCCCAACCAATGTAGAACATCACAAGTTGGGTTCCTTATCCTAGCAACACTATTGATACGCCCTACTTTGTAATCTTTACAAATTATTTGATCCAAATCGTCCATGTAGAGACATGTAAGTGGGGGTATTCTATATAATGAGTTTGTATAAGACCGGACCAAAAAATATTTAATCTCTCTTTATAAATCTGTTAATTGAGAATATAACTTGTCCTACACTGCAACTTTAGGTCTATATTAAAGTGGCCTATAGTTTATGAATGGAAATTAATTAATTAAAGAGTTTAATTAATTAATTTTGTATCTTGAAGCTTATAATTTGAAGGTCATAAGGCTCATTTGCTAGCTCATAGTAATGCTAAAATGTTCAATTTATTTGAAAGAAAATTTAAATTAATTTTGTATCATTAAAGTTTATAATAGGTAGGTTCATAAGACTTCTTTGCTAACTCATAGTAACGCTAGAATGTTCAATTTATTTGAAAGAAAATTTAAAGTGTTCAAATTAATATTTAATATATTATATATATTAAATGAAAAAATATATTTATTGTAATGGATAAATTAAATTGAATCGGTATATTGATACATTAAATAAAAATATATTTAAATTTTGAATAAGATTCAAATTAGTTAAATATATATATTATGATATTTTATAATATTTAAATATAATTTGTATAAAATATTATATCTTAATATATTATACATCCAAATATATTATTTGGCAGATAAAAATTTTATCAAAGTATACTAAATATTCAAATATATTATTTGACAAATATTCTATCAGAAGTGATTATAAAATAGGATCATAGGGTTGAGCCAAGAACATACGAATTTAGTTCAAAAGGAATGAAACTACATCTCTAGATAATCTTTTGAAACTCTCTTTCTCCAATCCCTTTGGATTTTCTTTTGGACTCTCCCGCAAGCCTTGGCCTTGTTCGAGTCATAGCAAAAAAGAACGTGTACTCTCCTTCTCCCATCCCTTTGAATTTTCTTTTGAGACGCTCCCACAAATCTTGGCCCTTTCGAGACGCTCCCACAAGCCTTGGCCTGGTTTGAGTCATAGCAAAGAACTTGTACTCTCCTTCTCCAATCCCTTTGGATTTTCCGTCAAGACGCTCCCATCCCTTTGAATTTTCTTTCGAAATGCTCCCACAAGCCTTGACCTTGTTGAGTCAAGCAAAAGGAACTTATGGAATGCAAACAACTTTTGTATGGTTGAAATACTTGGTTTCTAAAGATAGAGTTCTTACTCTCCTATTTGTTGCTTTGTTTTAATTCTTAATAAAAATTGAAGTTTGTTGAGTGGATTTCTTACTCTTCTATTTATTAATTTGTTTTAATTTGAATTAATAAAAATAAAAACGTTCCCAATACTTTCATTCCTTAATTGTATCAAAAACTATACCAAACTCGTTTTAAATTCTTTTTTGCCTTTATTTCATGAAAAACTGACCGTTTTTTTTTTTACACCACCTTAATCAATCTCAGTCGCAATCCGTACTTTGAGCAACTCAAAAATTGGATCGTGTGGTTCGTGGTGGTGTGGAAACAAAGGATAAGAACTATAAGATAATGATCAAAATATTGTGTTGTAATCTTTAAAAAAAGTGCTTTTACAAATAACAACTATTAAAGAACTAGACCTCTCAATATGAGATCCTCTTCTTTTTAAGGTGGATCTTGAATGGTATTCCCTCACATTATTTGGTTTTTCCACTCGCCCGAACCATGACTGTATTAGAAATGGGCTTATGCTTCTTATTGGATGGCCTATCGAAAAGGTTGCTAAAGAAATAAGATTATCTAAATAGAACATCAATACTGAGATGAAAATAAATTCATTGTGTTTAGAAACAAATTCCACAAACTGGCATTGCTATGTATTCTTTTTCATGTCGCTTTGATATAGATAGCAGTTTTGTGTCTTTTGACAAACAGAGCTACAGCTTCAAATAAAAAACAAAATGAGAAGAGCAACTACAGGTACTAAATATGTCGCCACTCAATTTGTGGGGAACGAACAGACAATTCTTTCTGGATATCTGGAATAATGGAAAGAAAAAAAGGTGCTTGAATCTTCATAAAACTCGGGCAACATACTCACTTGGCACTGGCAAGCTGGGTTCGGAGGAGCTTCGCGGCAGCCACCATGTTCTTGAGAGCAGGATTCACCTCAGCGTACTTGCGTGTCTTGAGACCACAATCGGGATTGACCCATAAGATGTTGGTCTCGAGCACTGCAAGCATCTTGTTGATCCTGTCTGCAATCTCTTCGGTTGATGGTATTCTAGGAGAGTGAATGTCGTACACACCGGGGCCAATTCCAGCACCATACTTCACTCCCTCACGGAAGACTGACAAGAGCTTCTCATCGGAACGAGAGTTCTCAATTGTGATCACATCGGCATCCATGTCAATGATGGATTGGATGATGTCATTGAAGTTGGAGTAGCACATGTGAGTGTGAATCTGTCAAGATAATGAAATATTAGGCCAATCCAACATAGTATGAACCATTGAGGGTAATGAGAATCTCAGTAGTTAGTGTAGCAACCTGAGTCGTGTCTTGGACACCACAGTTTGTAATACGGAAAGAGTGAACAGCCCAATCCAAGTAGAAAGCTTCCTCAGACTTCCTAAGAGGCAATCCTTCTCTTAAAGCAGCTTCATCGATTTGGATGACATTAATGCCAGCCTTCTCGAGATCCTCGACCTCGTCCTTGATGGCCAAGGCAATCTGGTAGCATGTTTCATACCTAGGAGACGATATCATACACAAGAAGCATTAAGCAAGAAGTATGGTATAAAGGGAAAAAAAAAACAATTAACTGGGTAGCTCCCTTTCAGGTTAAGAGTGTGGGGAAACGTCATGTTCTATTACCTTGGCTGGTCAACTCTAACAAAGGACCAGTTGAGAATGGTGACAGGGCCCGTGAGCATTCCCTTCATCGGGCGGGCAGTCATGCTCTGAGCTGCAGTAGACCAGAAGACAGTCATGGCTTTCGGACGGCTCACATCACCGTAGATGATTGGAGGTTTCACGCAACGGGATCCGTATGATTGCACCCAACCATTGACGGTGAATGCAAAACCTGACAACTGCTCCCCAAAGTATTCAACCATATCGTTCCTCTACAGTGCGGATGAAGAAATTCACGTTAGAAGGGGCAAAATGAAAAAAGAGTACTGCATCCTCGCACTGCTCTTGATTTCCTCCTCGACAAGGCTCTAAATAACTCACCTCGGGCTCTCCATGAACTAGAACATCAATGTCAAGCTCTTCTTGGAGTTTGACAACCTTACTAATTTCCTCCTTAATAGCCTTCACATATTCATCCTCGGAAATCCTAAAGGAAAGCCAAAAATTGCAAACATTAGAAATAGGATTAAGATATTTTTTTCACTTCAAAGAAAGCTGACATTAATTTTCTGCTCACTTGTTAGCTTTGTATTCACGACGAACCCTCCTGAGCTCAATGGTTTGGGGGAAGGAACCGATGGTGGTGGTTGGAAGGATTGGAAGATTAAGCTTCTTCTGTTGAGCATCAAGTCTTGCACTAACATTTGTAGCACGGCGGTGATCGGAGCCCTTCAAAGCAGCAGCCTGCACAATAAAAAAGGTAATTCATCCTTTAACATAATCCATGCAAACAGACAGTAAAACACCTTATAGATTAGACAAGAAATGGATGTACATGTACATACCGCTTTCTGAACAGCCTCATTGGTCACCCTTGGGGACGACTTCCTTGAAGCATGAGCTGCAGCGTTAGCGCCAAAGAATGACTGGAAAAATAAATCATAATCTAAGTACCATGGGAAAGAAGTTCAAGAAATAATGCTATGTTGGCAAACTTAATGGCCAAAACACTGTGCATCTGCTTAGATACTAGACAAGTCAAGTAGCCTTGAAATCATTTTACTGGGAAATAGTGTTTTCCTCCTAACATGGCATTGAACAATTCCCAATCATCAGCTGAGAAAGGTATAGGATTTTAAGCACATTAGTTTAGTTATTAATGTGAAATTTTGGCCAATATGTTGCTAACAGATTAAGTAAAGTTGTACCAAGACATACCATCTTTCAGGTTCTTGTAGCCAGCCAATAAGGCTACTGAAGATTATAGAAAATGCAAGCGAGGAGGTTATAATTGACAAACCCCAACCCAAAAGGTTAGATATGAAGGCCTAAAAACCTAGCTTACACCTTGAAGAGATAAATTTCATCAGAATCAAGAACATACCTCGTCCTTTGCACCAGCCAAAGCCTTTGCCAATGCATTGACTTCAACAATCTTTTGAGCAGCGAAAGCTAGCCATGATTTGATTTCATTGTCCAACTTGGTTTCATTGACAAGGTCCACAGCAGTGTGAAGAAGTGAGCAGGAGGTGGAGACAACAAGCTTATCTGCATTTTTTTTTTTTTTTCGGCAGGAAAAGAAATCAGTGAAAAACCACACAAGAATAATAACACCATATGAAGCACCATGTACCAACATCGTAATATAAACATGAGCAGAAGACTAGCGTACCTTTACCCACAAGGGTAGCCAGTTCCTCCAATGTACTAACTGAGGCAGCAAGATCATTAGCCCAAATGTTCCTTCCATCAACTACTCCAGCAAAAAGGAACTTCCCCTTGGGGAAATCACCCTTAATCAAATCAAGTGTCTTATCACCACGAACCAAGTCAAATCCATAGGCAGTGACACCCTTCAAAGAAGTAAGGGTCTTGTATGCCTCAGCAGGGACATCAGCAAAATATGTCTCAACAAGAACATTCAAGCCAGAGAGAGTTGATTCTAGTCCAGCATATGCATTTGAGAAGGCTTGCAATTGGTGTGAGTCAAGATCCCGCACCAGGGTAGGCTCATCAAACTGAATCCAAGTAGCGCCTGCCGCTTTGAGGTCAGAAATAACCTCCCTGAAAAGTTGCACCATTAATATTTGAAAAGAGAACCATTATGCTATGGGAACACTCTGGTATGATGTCTAGATAGAGAGATAGTTCTTTACTTGTAGACGGGAAGGATGTTGTCAAGAAGGGAGAGAAGGGAGAAGGTCTTGTCGACACCCTTTGCAGGTTTAGAGAGCAACAAGTACGACACAGGGCCAACAAGAACTGGAACAGTGTCTACTCCAAGCTGCAGAAGTAAAGTATATTTCCAATGTCTCATATACCTTATTTTTTGTGAACTTTTAGCAGAATCAACGTACATATCTAGAACAACACAACACTTACAGCCTTGGCCTCTTTGTATTCATCGACAGCCTTGTGGGAAGCATAAGAGAAGGTCACCTCTGGGCCCAACTCGGGGACAATGAAGTGGCTGCATCATTGCAATGAGAGGGTTAATCATGCGTAGTAGAGGCATAATGTTGTAATGGACGTTCCTTCCGAAAGTAAAAGGGGCGGGCGGTGGTTACTCACTAATTTGTGTCAAACCACTTGGTCATTTCCATAGCCGGAACAGACGCATTTCCTCTAGCCATGGAGAAGTAGGTATCGAAACCAATCTCACCACCAGTCCAACCATATCTAGGAGGAACGGCCCCAAGCAATGCAGTGGTGTCAAGCACCTGATCGTAGTATGAAAAGGTGTTGCTGGGGATGTACTTGATCCCAGCACCAGACATCTGTTTCCAGATGGAGGACCTCAGATCTGCGGCCACCTTCTTCAAGTCTTCCGCGGAGGTCTTCCCGTCCCAGAATGATTCAAGGGCAAACTTGAGCTCCCTCTTGGGGCCCATACGAGGATATCCAACAATGTGAGAGGCCATCGTTCTGGTGGAGAGAGGGAAAACGCGGTTAGAAGCAAGTAAAATTGAACGAGGTTGTGAGCGAGATTTGAATTGAAAAGGCCAAATCTGACAAGCAATGAGGGTGGTGAGCAGGAGAAGGAAGCAAACATGTAAGATGGGGTTTGAGAAGGCAAAAAGGCATTAAAATAAAGCAGATCTGAAAACAGAAGGGTTGAAGGAAACAAAAATGGGCAGCAGATCCAGAGGAGAAGAGCATATAGCAATAGAGAGAGATCGAGAGTAGCAAAAACAGAGAGAAGGAGAAGAGAGAACGAACCTTGAGAAGCGGATCACCGACAGAGGCTCCCCTTGGAGAAGTGAGAAATAAGAAGAGAGAGTGGGAAGGGGGAATTGGGGGAATTGGGGGAAGGCGCGAGTTGGAAGAAGTGGAATGGAGGCTTATTTATAATACAACTCCACGATGAGGTGATGTGGCAGATCTGGGAAATCGGAATGGAGAGAGAGAGCTGGGGGGTGAGTGAATCCTACGTGTATTTTGTCTTTTCTTTTTTCTTTTTTCTTTTTTTTTCTCTCTTTTAGTGGTAGTGGTAGGGCGAGAAAACCTGACATGGCAAGTTATTTTACGGTAAAGAATGATGGAGGGATGGTTGGGGTTGGGGTTGGGGTCGGGGTTGGTGCTGTGAATCAACTTTGTTGGGGAAAAGCGTGACGTGACGTGGAGGTCACGAGTAGGTGGCACATATAACCTCAATATGGTAGAGGTTATATGTATTCATGTAACCATGCACAAGAACTCACGCTTGGGAAGACGGCAGCGCGCAGGTAGTGCTTGTCTTCGACTTCGGCGAGTGCGCCATTTACCTCTGATCTTTTTTTTTTTTTTAATGAAGACATGTAGCGCTCGTGGATTGACATGTCCATATTGCCGGCGGTCAGGGTCGAAAATGGGTAGTACGGTTTAGGTCAACCGATTGGGACTACCCATTGGTGTCACAATGTATCACGCACCTATCGACATAACATGTGCCTATTGTGAATTCCTTCATCTCCCTTATACACAATTTTGTAGATTTCACAAGAATTTGTTCAATTTCCTAAACTTTTCAAATTTCTTTGAACTTTCCTAACTTTTCCTACCTTCAATTTGGTTCTTCACCTAATTATAGTGTTTCAATCTTTCTTTTTTTTAAAAAAAATCTTGTAATTAATAATCATTCATAAGAAGAACTAAACACACTCAAAGTTGGCAGAAAAACATATAACTTTGTAAATGTTACCTTTCTTAAAGTTTTCTGTGCATTTTTCCTTCTAACTCAACGTGAAACTCAAGGTTGTGGATAAACTTTAACAAGTTTAGAATTAAAGAGAAAACCTTAGAAAATTTATGTACTTGTTGGACTCGAGTATTACAGATTCTCCTCTCCTTGAAACTATCGTCTCCAAAAGTTGTTTATTCTTGGAAGAACTCAGGGTAAGATTTTCTCATGTTCTCTTTATGTTCCCAAGTCGCCTCATCGCCCTCATGATTTCCTGCATAGTACTTTGACCAAAGGTATGACTTCATTGTGCAAGTACTCATCACGAACTAATATCCTGATAGGCTCCTCCTCATAAAACATATGTCTCAAAGAGGAAGTGTCGCATGTTCTACGAAATGTGTAGGATTAAAACTATAGTTTTACAACATAGAGACATGGAACGCGTTATGCACTGCAATAAGGGTGGATGGCAATGCTAGTTTGTATGCGTTCTATCCTCTCTAAGATCTCAAAAGGACTTATAAACTTTAGACTCAACTTGACTTTGTTCCTAAAGCTCAAATTAAACTTGAAATCCATGCCTTACACGAACTATCTACGATTACACAAACGAGTGTGCCCAAAGTCACGTGGACCGTGCCTTACACGATATGTGGTTGACCCATGCTTTTATGTACATAAGCCCTCTTGCCATCGGCTCCTTTTGACTCTCTTGTTTTCTTTTGGAATGCGGGCATAAAATTCAGACTCTGTCCCCATTGTAGCTAAGAATGCTTGAAAGGGTGCTTTGTTGGGGCAGTCAGATATTGTATAGGCCCATTTACATATGAAACAAGTTGAAGCACCCCGATTATATTAATTTTGGTAGGGTTCACTCCATCAGCTTCCATATCTTTGTTGGAAAGGCGTATGGTCTCCACCTCCTGTCCCTACTCTCTCGCCTCCCCCGCTTTTGGGGGACTTAGATCCCTTGTTTCGGTTCCTTCACTTGAGGAAGGTTGACTTCACATTACATCCTCACACTCAAAACAATCGTTCCACTACGTCTTTTTTTAACATGTTGCAATCCAACAACAGCAACTTTGTGTGTTTTAACTCTCTTAATTTCCTCCTAGCGAGGATCTTCAAATTTTATGTAAATAATTAGGATTGAATTTCTTGTTTCAATATTTCCATGTGCCTATCTGCGTACTGTACATGATCATCTTGCATATCCATATATTTTGACATCCACTAAACTTTGCGTCTTGAGACAGGTGACATTTGCTTCTTATATCATTGTGTTTGTAGCTCAAAAGTATTTTTTTGAGGTTTAAAATTAATTTTTTTAAAACCTTGGAATCTTTTAACCCTGCAGAAGCATATGGGTTATTGTAATAACCCGAAAAAAAAAAAAATTAGAAAAGAAAAGGGAGGAAAATGTCCCATATCTTAAAATTGATAAAAGTGAGAAGTAGGGGTTGACCTCCCGTATAAAAAGGGAGGTGTCCCTCGTTTCATTTTATCATCTCATTTAAACTATTTGAAACTAGTTGGAAAATACATTTTTTGATAGCTCAAAGCCAACATTTTGACTAATCTGACTTAGGTCTGATACGCTCGAACCCTTTCCTTCTAGTTTCAACTCTTCCAGAGCGTTGAAGGTTAGTATAACTATATTTTAGCTAGTTTTAATTTTTAGAGTCATATACATAATAAGGCTTAGCTAGTTTAAATTAGGAGTAAGTTTAAATTATAGGCTTAGATAGTTTAAATTATAGGCTTAAGATAGTTTAAATTATTAGGGGTAAGTTTAAATCATTTTATGCAAAACTAGGTGAGTCAATTCCCATCATAGAATTCTAATCTATGATGGTTGGATTTCTTAGCCAAAATTAAATTTCAGATAGTAGCGTTAAGCTAACATCAAGGAGTCGTAGCAGCTTCGGCCTTGGCCAACCAAGTAAATGGTCTTACTATCGATTTGGTTAAAAGTTGATGTTTGTACAATGACACGTGCCCCGTGGTTCTGCGCGTGTTATATGTTTGATATATGTGAATTGTTTAGGAAACGATATGATTAGGATATGTTTATGAAACGATATATCTATATGATTATGATATGTTTATGAAATGATATGACTATGATATGTTATGTGAACGATATGATATATGTTATGGGGTACAATACGTTTGATGATGTGTTTGAGATATGATACATGAATATATATATATATATATTATGATAGGATTTGTAAATAATATGATATATGTTATGGTACGATGCGTTTGACGAAATGATATGACTATTTTATTTTATGTGAATGATATGATATATGTTGTGGTGCTATACGTTTGAAGATACAACACATATTGTGATATGCTTTATGATATGATACGTGTACAATATGGCATGATATGTTGGGAGACACGACAAACATATCACAATATGTGTTGTATCGTCAAACGTATCGAATTAACTGGTGAGTCCATACTTGCGCTTGTGCCCCGTGTCTAGAATAGTAAATACACATCGAATTAGCCCATTTAGGATAAACACCTAAGAAATATAGGTTGATATGATAGGCCCGACTCAGAATTGTATGTGTTTGCATCTAACCCCAATAATGAGGTCACTGATTGAGTATTTCTTAAAATATTCAAGTTAGGTGCTACTTTATTTCAGGTAAAGGCAAGACATCCTTGTACGACGGATGGCAACATCACAATTCGAGATCATAACGCATGCCTAGGATAGTCGTATTTATTTTCTTAGAGTTAGGTTAGAGTATGGTGTTTTTACTTTAATGCTTATTTATTTCATTTAGTATTTTGTTGTGTGGTTGTAAAGATGTTTTCGAACACGTAAGCTCATAACAATGTTTTATGATAAAATTTATGTTTTATGATAAAGTTTAAACACTTATTTCCACACAAAATGATTACGTTACGATAATGGTAGCAACTCCAGATAAGATAGTTACATTTAGCTTCAAACTCCATATCTTATTTTTAATATTTAAGTTAAAAACTATGTCGTACTATTAAAATATTATTTTTATTGAGACATAATCAATCTTTTTAATAGAAATTATATTAAAAAGTACTCATTTAATTGTAGAACTTGGTAAACAAGTGTGATTATGGTTGAAAAATAAACCAAATTATATTATAAACCCCTAAGAAGTTAGCAAATGAAATGAAAACATAATTGGTAAATCATCATGAACTAACAAAATTATATGTATATATATTTAAAAAGAAAATTAAAGATTTTGAAAAAGGTAGAGCATAGTCCTATGATTTGATAAAAATTTTCATAAAATTTCATTGATAATTTTGATGAACTATTTGGGAAGATTTTAATAAACTTTTAAGATTATACAATTAAATTTTAATCAAATTTATAATTTAACTAAAATAAATAAATAAAAGGAAAAAGAGATTTGGGAAAGTATTAAAAAAATTGGGATTTTTAGGAATGAATATAAAAAAGAATGTCAAATAAATAAATAAATAGATAAGTTGAAAAAGAGAGCCAAGGAATTTGGTTGTTGAGATTGATGGGGTTCGGTGGACTTTTTAATTACCTTCTTCAATGCTTGGATGCAAATCTACTCCATTTTTCCATTCCTAATTAAGCTAAATCAAACTTTTTGCTCGAGAATCAAGAGACATTAAAATAATCCATCAAATGATGTTTTCTATACATGAATTTTTTTATAGAATTCTTATGCTAAAAATATGCATGAAGTTTGCTGGTCATAGACGTTCTTTTCGGGGTTGAACTAAGGATAAGTGCACAATGACCAAAATACCTCTAACCTGCTCCGTGTTAATTTATGAACCAAAAGAACTCCCAGTGAACTAAAATTTTGATATTAGATATTACAAAAGATTTCCAAGTAATTAAAAAAGATTTAGGAGCTAAACCAAAAATTAAGGATATAATAACTAAAATGTCCTAGAATTTCTTTAAGATATTTCAACGTCCAAATTCCAAATAATCTCCAAATGACTTACAATTTTAAATAATCCCAGTATAATAAGACATGAAAGTTTATCTAAGATTTAAGGTATTTAGATTAAGTTTTAGAGTTCGAAATCGCAAATGACTTAAATACTCCCTACATGACACTAAAAAGAGTTTTCCATGTCAAATGAACTCCAATTTTATAACTTCTTAAGAGGCTCGTTTATGCTATTATGAATAGTTATGCAAGTTCTAAGGACACTAGAACATGTTTGGAGTTTAAGTCAAGACTTAAAGAAAGGACTAAATTATCCTTAAAGGCTCCGAACGTATAGATGCAAACTTAAGTTACGACGAAAGGTCAGTAAGAATCCTAACATGTGAAATGAAGGCCCTATGCATTAGAAACGTCCTGTAATGTGTCAAAACTACCAAATAGAAGAAGCCACATGAGAACAAGAAGATAAGACGAGGGAGAAATTTTCTGAACTTTTCCAAGATTTAGACACTTTCGAGAATAAAGTTATTTTTAGAGGTATATGACGTAACAACACCAAAGTTTTTTTTAAAAAAATAAATAATGATAGTAAGATATATATATATATATATATATGGGGAAAGGGATATTGAAAGAGATAGGAATAGATAAAAGATGGAGTGAGTTACTATTGTTTTCTAACTCAATTAATTAAAGAGTTACACAATTCCTGTATTTATAGGCTTATACACTAACAAGACATAGTAAATTATGGAAATCTAGATAAAATCAAATCTACGAACAATCTCCTAAAATCTTGGTAGTAAATTCCTGTATGTCTGCTAACTGTTCATTGTTGTTATAATATTCCAAGACAATTTCTTCCTCTGCAACAAGATCACGAATATAGTGATGTCGAAGTTCAATATGTTTTGTTCTGCTATGAAATGTTGGGTTCTTTGTCATAGAAATAGTTGCTTTGTTATCACAAAATATCTTTGTTGCCACTTTTTGCTCTTGTTGAAGATCAGCTAACATTCTTCTTAGACAAATAGCTTGACACGCTGCTGAAGTTGCTGCAACATATTTTGCTTCTGACGTTGACAACACCACTATTGCTTGCTTCTTTGAGCTCCAAGTGATCACTCCTGATCCTAAAGTAAAAACATTGGCTGAAATGCTTCGTCTATCATCTAATGATCCTGCCCAATCACTATCGATGAATCCATATAGTTTGAAGTTAGAGAATTTAGAATACCAAATTTCATACTCCATAGTTCCGGCAATGTTACGTAAGACTCTTTTTGCTGATCCATAATGAACATTGACGGATGTTACATAAACCTAGAAATAATACCAACAGGAAATGCAATGTCGGGTCGTGTGTGGGTTAAGTAAATTAGTCCACCAACCAAGCTCCTGGACCTTCTAACATCTGTCATTTCTGCTCCATCCTTATGTTGTAATTTCTCATTAATATTCATAGGTGTAGCTGCAGGCTTACAATTAAGCATACCAAGTTTACTCATAATATCTTTGGCATATTTTCTTTGTGAAATAAAAATCTCATCTTCAACTTGATATACTTCAAGATCAAGAAAATAGTGTAATAGACTAATTTCTGACATCTCAAATTCTCTCATTATTTGAGACTTAAATTTATCTAAAAGAGAGTTAGAAGAGCTAGTGTAAATGATATCGTCAACATAAAGGCAAATAATGATGAAATCATTTTTACCTTCCTTCTTCACATATAAAGTTGATTCATTCTCACTTCTCATGTATCCCTTTTTTGAAAATACCCATCAATCTTGCTATATCAAGCTCGAGGGGTCTGCTTTTATCCGTATAGTGTCTTTCTCAACTTGTATATCTTTGTTTCTTTGTCTTTCTTTATGAATCCCTTTGGTTGTGTTACATAGACCTCTTCTTGTAAATCTTCATTAAGAAATGCTGACTTGACATCAAACTGATAAACCGGTCACCGCAATTCTGCTGCTAATGCTAGAATAGTTCTTAAAGTTTCAAAACGAGCTACTGGAGAAAAAGTTTCTTCAAAAATCTATACTTTGTTGTTGTACATACCCTTTTGCTACAAGACTAGCCTTATGCTTTTGTATGCTTCCATTTGGTGCAAATGTTGTCTTAAGCACCCATTTCAAATTGATTACATTTTTTTCGTTTGGTAAGTCAACCATCTCCCATGTTCTATTTTTCTCAATGGACTGCATCTCTTCTACCATGGCTTTCCCACTCTTCTTCTTCAGTTGCTTCTTCATAATTCATAGGGTCTGAAAGAATAAGAACAAATTGACATGGTACATATATGTCAGCTAAAGATTTATACTTCCTTGGAGGAAAGTTCTTCAAGAGAAGAATGGTTGTTTAGTGATGCTAAATGTGATGAATTTGACAGATTTTGTGTTGCATTGGAGGCACTAGGAGATGCACTGGAGTTGACCCTTGTCTCTTCATTTGGAGAAACTTCAATTGTAATCTATTGCTGCTCCTATTCTTTACTCCAATCCCAACTCATGTTTTCATTAAATATTACATCCCTTCTAACTAAAATCTTTTCACTAAGGGGTTGTTAAATTTATATGTCTTTGATTGAGTACAATAGCCAATGAAAATGCATTTTTCAAATTTTTCATCAAGCTTTTGACGAGTTTGAGGATGTTTCAAAGCATAAGCAACACAACCAAAGATTCGTAAATGACTTATAGATGGTCCCCTTTCATGTCATGCTTCATAAGGAATTTGATTCATAACCGCCTTTGTTGGTTAGAGATTTAATAGATAAATAAATATTGTTACCGCTTCTGCCCAAAATTGGTTTGGAAGTCTCTTGCTTGTAACATACTTTTGGTCATCTTCACAATAGTTCAATTTTTTCGTTCAATGATTCCATTTTGTTCTGGAGTGTAGGGAGTTGTTAACTCCCTTTCGATGTTCTCTTCTTCACAAAACAAATTGAACTCTTTAGGTATGAACTCACCACCTCTGTTTGTGCGAAGAACTTTAATGTGACAGCGACTTTGGTTCTCTACCCCATAGCTTTAAAAATCTAGAACTTCTGAAAAATTTCTGACTTATGTTGTAGGAAGTAAACTCATCTCATGCAACTATAGTCATCAATGAATAGTAAAAAGTATATACTCCCACCCAAGGACTTCGTTTGCATTGGCCTACATAATCAGCACGAATGGGCACTGTCTAGGAGAGAGGACAATGTGAAGCTCTTTTAGCTTTTCCAACAGGAAAGGACTTCCTAGTCTGCTTGCCATAAATGCATCATTCACATAAATTAGTTGAATCAATTCTTGGTAATCTGAAAACCATACCTTTATTCCTGAGTATTTTCAAGCCTTTCATATGAAGATGTCCATATCTGAGATGCCATAATGTCGAGTCATCTTTTGTGCTAGCAGTAAGAGCAAAATCCTCCATGTTAGAAACATCCAGTGGAAACATCTTATTTAAAGTCATGGCAACACATGTGTTGTCATCAATTAGAATGGAATATCCTCTGGTTATCAATTGTCCAACACTCGATAAATTGTACCCTAAATCAGGTACAAATTGAACATTATCTAATTGTTTTATCTTACCATGATTGGTTTCGACTTTCACTATACCTTTTTCTTCAACTTGCATCTCTTTTGTATTTCCAAGTTGCACTTTAATTTTTTGCGTCTCATCAAGCTCTTTGAATAAGGATTTGGTGCCTGTCATATGGTTCGACCATCCGCTATCAACAAACCATAAGTCACATTTTTTTGGATTAGTATCCATACACACCATAAAAAGTTTTTCTTCTTCTAACAAACCATAAGTCACATTTTTTTGGATTAGTATCCATACACACCATAAAAAGTTTTTCTTCTTCTTCATTCGCTGCTGCAAAATTCATTCGTTAATCTTTATACCAACAATCAGCTTTTGTGTGCCCATACCTTCTACAATGGTAACATTGTATGACATTTCTTTGTTCATTGAATTGTCTCTATTCATCATTTCTCCATCTACCTCTGTGATTGCGACCACCATGGAAGCTGCGAAATCCTCCTCTTCCACGACTTCTACCTGCTAAATGAATATTGAATTGTCTTTCGTTGCCTTCGTTGTTGGCTGTCTCCTTCACTTGTGGTGCCTTTTTTTCATTCCTTTCTAATGATCTATTGATTCTTGCCTCATGAGACTGAAGCGAGCCCATCAGTTTATCAACAGAGAGAATTGATAGATCTTTAGCTTCTTCTATGGCAACCACCACATGGTCAAATTTTGGAGTCAAGCTTCTCGACACCTTTGCAACAATTGTTTCGTCTGAATTTTCTCTCCATAGGTACGCATCTGATTGACTATTGTCATTGCTCTTCATAAAAAATCAGCAATTGATTTGTCATTCGTCATGAGTAGAGTTTCAAAATCACGTCTTAGAGATTGCAATTTCACTGTTATAACCTTTGAATCTCCTAGAAATTCCTTTGGTAGAATTGACTATGCTTGCTTTGATGTGGTTGCTGCTGCAATTTGTGAAAAAATCGTCTCATGAACTACTCGCTGAATAATAAATAGAGTCTTGACATCGTTTTTCTTGGTTTCTCTTAGTCTCTCCTTTTCTTCTATTGTGGGTTCTAATAGATCAACAAACTCGTGCTCCACCAAGTCCTATAGCTTTGTGATTTGAGCAAGGTCTTCATCTTGATGCTCCACCACTCATATTGCTCACTATTGAAGATTGGTAACATAGGTGCAGAGGAAGAAAAAACTACTGCCATTTTTGTTTTGTGAAAAAAAAATAACCACTCACCCTTGTGTTGACAAGAACTTGGCTTTGATATCAATGGCCAGAAATATGTTGAAACAAATAACTGGAGCGAAGAATAATTTGAGGTGAGAGAACTTTTGGAACAAAGAACCTTACCACTTATGATTTTTAGTTATCTTTGTTGCTGTGAATAGATCCTACAATAGACTGTATTTATAGTAGAGAGGACACCAACAAATTTCATGAACTTTTTCTTCAAACTTAAACTTAACAAACCTCCTAAATAAATTCTTAACTATTTCCTAAACTTATTCAATTAATAACTTTTTTTACCAAGTCAAGCTTAATGACTTACATTCTCCACGGTAAACTTGACTTTGCTTGAGATTTTTCACTTCAAACACCTCTTGTATGTTTGCAAGGCTTAACCTTAGCTACGACCTTGGCGAAAATTTTTGCATGTTAATCTGTAGTGTCAATGTTGCTTAGTCCCTGGTCAACTCCGTATTCTTCATCTCATAGGGTACTTATTTGTCTGTTAACCTTATTTTAATATATGCCTCTAACCTTCTTTGCTTGAGAGGACAAGTTTGATGTCTCATTTTTCTTACAGCCTAGTGGCCTTCCTCTAGGCCTATGTGGTTAAGATGACAAGCTTGATGAAACACATTGTCTTGTAGGTTGCTCTTCGCTAATTGTAGCAGCCTCTGGTTTCTTCTTGGCTATGTTCTTTGGTTCCTTTTTCTCCTGACCCTTTGGTTTCTTCTTCACTTTCTTGTTGTCAACGTCAATGGATACTTTTGGAGGTCTTTCAATAGTGTCTTATAGAGACGGTTTCGCAACCGTTTTACCTTCATTAACAGGGCTCCGTTTCAGTCGTATATCTTGAGGAACAGACCAACCATCTCCACTCTGCTACCTTCTTCTGTCATTTGACTAAGGCTAATAATATTGCTCTTCAAACTTGGGATGTAATACACCTTAGTCAATAGATGTTGATCGTCTTTCTTACACTAGAATAAGATAGATCCTTTACCTTGGATCGGTACAATTGATCCGTTACAAAGTTTCACATTTCCAGTGAACTTCTTCTCATCAAGTTCCTTGAACTTTGCTCGATCTCCAGTCATGTGGTTGCTCGCGTCGTTGTCTAAGTACCACATGATGTTTTTTTTTCTTTGTCGGAAGAAATTGTGGGAAGAAGAAAAAAAAAATAGAAAGCTCAAGAAAATAACAGAAGGAGCAAGGGAACAAAAGCTTTGGGTTTTGTTGTTGCTCAAATACTAATGTTTATGTTTCTAATTTTAGTGGAGTATTTAAAACAAACTTACATTCTAAAAATGAAAAGTGGCCAACTAAACTTGCATCTGGCCCAAATGGCCAGCTAAAAATATGCTACTCCATGTATGAGTCAAATTGTCTAAAAAATATTCAACTAACTAATTAAGAAAGATCATGAATAAACTAAATAAAGAAAGCCACAGCTTTTATCTAACAATCTCCTCCTAAAACCTGTGGTATATCTACCTTATATTTGAACTCCGATCTTTGAGCACAGTTCCTCAAATTTTACCCGCGCTAGAGACTTAGTGAAGATGTCTCCAAGTTGTTCCTCTGTTCGGATGAAGTCAATCTTGATAAGTCCCCAATCTGCACACTCTCAGATGTAATGGAACCTGATCTCTATGTGCTTGCTCTGGTCGTGAAAAACTAGATTTTTTATCAGGAAGATCGTAGATTTGTTGTCCACATATAGTATTGGTGGATCGCTTTCTCTTCCGATGAGTTCTTCCATCAACCGCGCAAGCCAGACCCCATGTGTGGTTGCCATCGAAGTGGTGATGTACTCTGCTTCGCAAAAAGACAAAGCAACTACCTTCT
>NW_019272136.1:80054-88458 GCF_002738345.1 Cucurbita maxima | reverse complement strand
AAGCAACTACCTTCTGTTTAGTTGATTGCCAGCAGATCGCACCACCTGAGAGGAAGTAAATCATCCCGCTGGTGCTCTTACGATCATCAACGTCACTGGCCATGTCACTATCACTGTAGCTGACCAGCTCAAGCTTCTTCTTTCCTCTCCTTGCACACCCTAGCCTCTGGTTCCAGCCACATAGCACAGGATGCGCTTGACAGCCACGAGATTCTTTTCCTTAGGTGCTTCCATAAACCTACTCACATATCCAACGGAATAAGCGAAGTTAAGGCGTGTGTTTACTAGATAGTGCAGAGTCCCGACAATGTTGCGGTAATTGATGGCGTCGACTACTAGGCCTTCCTTAGCTGGACCCAGGCCTCCATTGGCGTCCTTGTAGGGTTATTATCCGCCAGCTCAGCTGTGTCTAGCAACTTCTTTGCGTACGCACCTTGACAGATGGTGATGTCAGCAGTACTCTACTGCACTTCGATGTTGAGGTAGTAGCTGAGCACTCCGAGTTAGCTCATCTTGAAGGTCTTTAACATCTCTCTCTTGAATCTTCCAAGAACTTCTATGTCACCTCTAGTGATTTTGTGGTCGTCGAAGTACACTCCCACGATCAGTCGCTGCTCACTGTGGCCACATGTGTACATGCCATGCTCAGAGGCACAGCGTTTGAAGTTCAGCAACAATAGGGTACTGTCGAGCTTCGTGTTCNAGGCTCGTGGTACTTGCCGAAGCCGGTAGAGTACCTTGTGCAAGCGCAGTAACTTATCGGGGTTGCATTGTCGAGGAAGTCAGGTGGTTGTCGGACGTAGTCCGTCTTCTTTAGCTCTCCGTTGAGGAAAGTAGACTTCACATCCATGTGGTGGACCTCCCAGGAATGATGTGCCATGATCGCCAGCAACAGGTGGACAAATTTCAACCTTGCCACTAGCGCGAACACCTCTTTGAAGCCCCCTTACTTAAGGACGTAACTCTTTGCCACCAAACGGGCCTGTGCTTCAAAACTTCTCCCTCTATGTTATGTCCCGGCGGCATGTCCTCTAGACTCCACATCTTGTTCTCAGTGATGGACGTCCTCTCTTCCTACATTGCCTTCAGCAAGCATGGGTTCTTCTCTACTTTGGCGAAAGAGTTCGGTTCATCCACGCTGATGGCATGCAGTTCAGTCACCTCTTCTTCGATCTCGCTCGCCGCCAGTCCCGGTGGTTCACCTCCTCCTAGTAGGTCTTCAATCCTCTGGTACTTGGCCGCTAGACCATCATCGTGATCGGCATCCAGCGTTGAATCCGCAGTAAGTGGAGTTGATGTTGCGAACTCCACTGGTTCAAGGGGGTAGCAGGAGTTGTGGTCGTGTTGGCGTAGGCGTGCCCGGTGCAGCTGCTGGCGATGGTGACAGTGCCCGGTGTTGCGCTCCTCCTTCTCTTGGCTCGATGACGAGGTACTCCATCGTGAATTATTCTGGGTGTTGGATCGATATGACAACCCTAGAGGGGGTGAATAGGGTTTCAACAATGTAATTATTAACTTTTTTTTCTAATAACAATAAAACTTATACATGCAATAAAACTCAAAATTTAGAATTTAAATAGGAAAAGGGTTAGAAAATATAGCACCGTAGTTTTATAGTGGTTCAGTCAAACTCGACCTACTCCACTTCCCAAGCACCTCTTGGGAATTTGAATAAAACTTTATGACTCTCTCCTCGAATCAGAGCCCAACTGCTACACCTCTCTTTTCGAGTGCAAGAGCAAACTCAATCCTTTCCACGGCTCAGGATCAAACCGATACACCGCTCTTTTTACGAGTTCAAGAGCAAACTCAATCCTTTCCATGGCTCAGGATCAAACCAATACAATTGTCTGAAATCTTATAGAAACACATCACACCACTCTCAAGTAATAGACATCTCTCTCAGGAATCAGATAAAAAAAAGAAATAAAATTGGAAGCTTTAGAGAGAGCAACAATGGAGGCTTAAAAAAAATTTAGATCGAGGAAACAAATGTTCTGTGTGTTTATGTTAAAAATATGAAGACGTGATGAGTTTAAAGAGTGATTAAGTGGTAAAAATAGGAATTGATACGAACCAAAACTTGAACTGAAACGTGGACCACGAAAAATAATATTTATTTATTTTTAAATTTATCCTAAAAAATTATAGGCCACATGTTTCATTTAAATATATATATATGTTCAATCATTTGATAACTAGCTAGAGTCATTCTTTGAGAAATTCTCACTATGAGTCAGAATCAATAGAATTTGATCAATTCTTTTTTGTCTTTAAGGTGGTGAACCAAGAATTCTCCTTCTTTCTCATCAATCCAAGAACCGTTCACATTTTGTCTTATCAATGAATAATATATCTCTTTACTTTATGACTTAGAGGTCTCGTATTTATTTTTAAATTTATCGTAAAAAATTATAGACCACATGTTTCATTTATATATATATAAACATATTAAAATATAATAATATAACAAAAAAATGTTAATGAAAACCATGTGGGTAACATTTATAAGTAATTGAAAAGTTTTATAAATCTCATTGAAATCATTATAATTGTAATTGAAATGATTTTGTAATTCAAATAATTTTGTTTCTCATTTTCATAAATGTAAATGAAATAATTATAATTTGTTTCTGGGGGAGGTAACTCGATTGAAATGATTTTATAATTCAAATACTCCTCTTTTAATTTAAAGTAATGGAAAACTTTTATAAATGTAATTGAAACTCCATCATTTATTACTCTACCAAATTTATAAATGTCATACTTCGATTGGTCTATAATGTCAATTTTGCCGCTAGTCCATAATGTCAGTTTTGTCACCACATCATCACGTCAGGTATCTTGTTTTGAATTTGATTGGTCCATGATGTCAATTTTGTCACCACATCATCACGTCGGGTATTTGTTTTGACTGGAACTTCTTTGTTTTATCTCTAATTTGAGTGAACCAAAAAAGACGTTGAAATCGTTATTCCCAACCCACTGTAGACAAAAATACTGTAAATTATTAATAATTGAAGGTATGTTTGTTATCATCAAAACATCAATTAATTAATTAATTAAAATTAATTAATTTGAGATTAAGGCAAAAAAGCCAACCATCTCCCCTTTATGATGACAAACAATTTTAAAAAAAAATAGTATGAAAACCATAAAACTTAAAATAATGCACATGTCCAAATAATAATATTGATACCAATATCGATGCATCATCATAACATTATAATATATCATCATAACTTTGAAATTCACTCACATCCATATTCTCCCCCTATATTAATGCTTCAATAAATTATGAAACATCAAAACAACTAAGTAATTCATCAATTATAAAATAACAACAAAGTGATTCATTACCATAATAAAAGAATGACATGCTCCCCTAAGAACATGCCTATAATTAAGATTATAAAATTTAAGATATATCACACCAAATAATACCAAGCTCAAGCCTATTTTTGCAAAAAAAATTCTTCATTTAAAGGCTTGTTAAAAATATCTGCTAATTGATTATTAGAGTTTACAAAATCAAGAATAATATGTCCATTTTGCACATGCTCTCTAATAAAATGATGTCTAATGTCAATATGTTTAGTTCTAGAATGATTAACAGGATTTTTGGTTAAATTAATAGTACTGGTGTTATCACAAAAGATAAGCACACTATCAAATTTTAATCCAAAATCACAAAGAGTTTGTTTTATCCAAAGAATTTGAGCACAACAACTAGCAACTGCTTCCGCTTCCGTAGTAGATAAGGCAACCGAATTTTGCTTTTTTACTAAACCAAGAAACTAATGAACTACCAAGAAAATTGACAAGTTCCACTAGTATTTTTACGATCAATTCGCATCACTCAAGATACCACAATCCTAAATTAATAGTCCCAAACAAATATTTAAATATTCTTTTAACGGCATGTAGATGAGATTTCTTAGGACAAGATTGAAACGTAGCACAAAGACATACACTAAACATAATATTAGGTCTACTAGCAGTCAAGTAAAGTAAAGATCCAATCATACCTCGACAAGATTTTATATCTACACATTTACCTTTTTCATCTTTATCAAGCTTGGTAGATGTGCTCATTGGAGTTTTTGCAATCTTACCTTCATTGAACTTGAACCTTTTTGAGTAAATCCTTGATGTACTTCTCTTGATTTAGGAAGATACCATATTTCAATTGTTTGATTTGAAGTCCAAGAAAGAAATTTAGCTCTCCCATCATACTCATCTCAAACTCGTTAGGCATACATTTAGAAAATTATTCACATAAAAAAGATTAGTAAAACCAAATATAATATCATCCCCATATATTTGCACTAATAACATATTTTTTTCTTTAATTTTAATAAAGAGAGTAGTGTCGAGCTTACCCATTTTGAAATCATTCTCAATAAGAAAATCAATAAGTCTATCGTACCAAGCTCTTGGAACTTGTTTTAAGCCATAAAGAGCCTTTTTCAACTTATAGACATGATGTGGAAAATCAAAATTTTCCCATGGAGTTATTTTACATAAACTTCTTCCGTAATATAACCATTTAAGAATGCACTTTTCACATCCATTTGATATAATATAAAATTTTTGTAAGAAGCAAATGCAAGTAACATTTTAATAGCTTCTAATCTAGCAACGGGGGCAAAAGTTTCTTCATAGTCTATACCTTCCTCCTGAAGGTAACCTCGAGCTACAAGTCTAGCTTTATTTCTAATGATATTTTCATTTTCATCCATTTTATTTTTAAAAACCCATTTGGTTCCAATAATGGAAATATTAGAGGGTTTACTTAATAATTCTCAAACTTTATTCCTTTCAAATTGATTTAGTTATTCTTGCATATCTAAAATTCAAAACTCATCATTTTCGGCATCCTTAAGACTTTTTGGTTCAATTTGAAAAACAAAAGCAAGATTATTAAATAAATTAATAGAGGAACGAGTTTTTACACTTTGTTCGGGATCACCAATAATCAAGTCCTTGGGATGAAACGAGGCATACCTCCATACTTTTGGCACTGATGAAAACTTCCTTCCTTCTTTTCATTTAAGCTCACTTCTTCTTTACTTGAAAGAGTTTCCTTTCCTTTGTCACTAACAAGTAAATCTCTAAAATTTCTTTCTAAATCATCCCTACAAATAGACTCAAAATATCATTGCAAGATTCATCAAATACCACAGGCATAGATTCTTCTATAACTAAAGTTCTCTTATTAAAAACTCTATAAACTTTACTAATAAATAAATAACTAAGAAAAATACCAATATCGGTCTTAGAATCAAATTTTCACAGCTTTTCTTCGTTGTTCAAAATAAAACATTTGCAACCAAAAACTTTAAAATACCCAATATTTAGAATTTTATTATGCTTGTTCAGAAGGAGTTTTATATAAACAATGTCTAATTAAACCTCTATTTGAAACATAACATGCGGTATTAACAGCTTCCGCTCCAAGAATATTTAGGTAAATCATATTCATTTAACATTGATTTAGCAAATTCTTGTAAAGTACGATTTTTTTCTTTCAACTACATCGTTTTGTTGAGGTTCTTTCAACTACACCGTTTTGTTGAGGAGTCCTTGGAGAGGAGAAATCATGATAAAAACTATTATCTTCACAAAAATTTTCAAATGCTACACTATCAAATTCCCCTCCATGGTCACTCCTAATTTTAGTAATTAAAAAACCTTTTTCATTTTGGACTGTTTTACAAAACTAGCAAATCTTTTCAAAAATCATTTTCATGTTTTATCATCAAAAACCCATGTAAATCTCGAAAAATCATCAACTATCACAAATGACATAGCAATTCCCTCCATAGCTAGCTATTTTAGAAGGGCCAAATAAGTCCATATGTAATAGTTGAAGAGGTTTAGTAATAGAAATCCCATTTTTAGATTTGAAAGAGAACTTGGTTTGATTACCCATTTGACAAGCATCACATATTTTATCTTTTTCAAATTTAAAGTCAGGAAGACCTCTAACTAACGAATTTTTTGAGATATTTGAAATCAAATGCATACTAGCATGTCCTAATCTTCTATGCCATAACCAAGAATCATCATGCAAATCCGAAAGACATTTATCATTTGTTGGACAATCATTTAAATCAATAATGTACACATTGTTATCCCTATTTCCAACCAACTACACTTTTCAATCACTAACATTTTTAATTATGCAATTATTTTTATCATATATAACTCTAAAACCTTTATCACATAATTGACTAATGCTAAGTAAGTCATGCTTTAAACTATCAACTAAAAGTACATTTTCGATGAGAGTACCATATTCATTACCTATAGTACCCTTACCAATTATTTTATCTTTCTTGTTGTCGCCAAAAGTTACTAAGCAACCATCCTTCTTGTAAAGATTCACAAACTTAGATTGGTTTCCAGTCATATGTCTTGAGCAACCACTGTCCAAATACCACTCATTTTTCTTGGAGACTTTCAAATAAACCTATAAATAAAGATATTCAAAATTGACATTTTGGTACCCATACTTGTTTGGGTCCTAACAAGTTAGTTTTCACAAATTTAGGAATCATGTTTGCATTCATATTAAAAAACTTAACACACGAGAAACAAACAACATCATGGAGGAATTTATTTCTTGGACTAAGTTTATGTATTCTATTTTCAATAGAAAAATTATTTCTTAAAAACATAATGCACGAATTTATTTCTTGGACTCAGTTTGTTTAGAATAAATTATTTCTTAAAACATTGTTAAATTTTATATTTTGAGAAAATTTTCTTTCGGAAGTAATGTTTTGAGAATTTTTCAATTTAAAGCAATTAGGTCAAATATGACCTTCAACACCACAATAATGACATATAGGCACAAATCTAGATTTATCATAATACAAATTCGCATGTGTTAGACTTAGACATAATGGAAGATGCTTTAACAAATATTGTTTTAGAACTGGAAGGTGTATAACATTCCCTAATCCTCTTTTATCACCATAAGACTTACCTGCTTCAATTATTTTATCTAATTTTTTAGCACCTATAGTTAACTTTTGAATAGACTTTTTAGCATTACCAAGTTCTTACACAGTTTGATTCCTTTTCTTTGAGTAATTTAATTAACTTATCTTTTTCACAACAATCATGCACAAGAAATTTAATTTTATCAATTAAGGCAGTTTTCTCATCACAATCAAATACATGCTTTTCACAGGATATATCAAATTTTACAACATTATCGTTATTCTCTTTTAAGCAAGAAATTTCATTTAATAAAAACTTATTTTCAATAATTGAAGCCTTATATTTCTTTTGAAGCATAACATATTTTGAACCAAATTTTTCTAAATCAAGTTGCATCTCCTCAAAAACTTTAAATAATTCATCGTAAGAAGAAGATTCAAGAATTACCTCGTCTTCTTCATCCTCTTTGTTACCCCGAGCCAAGACTTCATCTTCTTTGTCACTATGAGCCATGAAGCAAAAATTTGCTACTTTTTATCAATTACAGATTCATTTGCATACATTTTATTATGAGCTAACATGCTAATTCTTGTTTCTTTAACTTGATTTGTTCCCTCCTGAGTTACTTCAAGAGTTTTCCAAATTTCATATGCAGAACACATAGATACTCTATTAAATTCATCATTACTTAGAGTACAATAAAGATAATTTATAGCACTAACATTAAAAGAACATTTTTTTATATGAGGTTCATCAAATTCATTCTCTAATTTAAGCTTCTCAATATCATTAACCGTTTTTATTGGAATATAAGGGCCTTTACTAACATTTAACCATAATTGATAATCAATCGATTGCAAATAAATTTTCATTCTAGCTTTCCAATACGTATAATTAGATCCATCAAAATAAGGAGGTCTAGAAGTTGATTGTCCTTCACAAAAATCGTTTTTAACCCATAGATTCGTCATAATCTCTAAAAATCAAGTTTAAAAAAATCAATAAAAGCAACACACTCTAATACCAATTGTTAGATCGATGTGACAACCTTAGAGGGGGTGAAAAGGGTTACAACAATGTAATTATTAATTTTTTTTTCTAATAACAATAAAGCTTACGTAGTAGTTTTATAGTGGTTCAGTCAAACTCGACCTACTCCACTCTCCAAGCACCTCTTGGGAATTTGAATAAAACTTCCTGACTCTTTGCTCGGATCAGAGCCCAACCGCTACTCCACTCCCCAAGCACCTCTTGGGAATTTGAATAAAACTTTCTGACTCTTTCCTCGGATCAGAGCCCTCCACTCCCCGAGCACCTCTTGGGAATTTGAATAAAACTTTCTGACTCTTTCCTCGGATCAGAGCCCAACCGCTACTCCACTCCCCAAGCACCTCTTGTGAATTTGTATAAAACTTTCTGACTCTTTCCTCGGATCAGAGCCCAACCATTACTC
>NW_019272136.1:75997-80041 GCF_002738345.1 Cucurbita maxima | reverse complement strand
ACTCCCCAAGCACCTCTTGGGAATTTGAATAAAACTTTCTGACTCTTTCCTCGGATCAGAGCCCAACCATTACTCTACTCCCCAAGCACCTCTTGGGAATTTGAATAAAACTTTCTGACTCTTTCCTCGGATCAGAGCCCAATCGCTACTCCACTCCCCAAGCACCTCTTGGAAATTTGAATAAAACTTTCTGACTCTTTCCTCAGATCAGAGCCCAACCGCTACACCGCTCTCCAAGCACCTCTTGGGAATTTGAATAAAACTTTCTGACTCTTTCCTCGGATCAGAGCCCAACCGCTACTCCACTCCCCAAGCACCTCTTGGGAATTTGAATAAAACTTTCTGACTCTTTCCTCGGATCAGAGCCCAACCATTACTCTACTCCCCAAGCACCTCTTGGGAATTTGAATAANACTTTCTGACTCTTTCCTCGGATCAGAGCCCAATCGCTACTCCACTCCCCAAGCACCTCTTGGAAATTTGAATAAAACTTTCTGACTCTTTCCTCAGATCAGAGCCCAACCGCTACACCGCTCTCCAAGCACCTCTTGGGAATTTGAATAAAACTTTCTGACTCTTTCCTCGGATCAATTCCCAACCGCTACACCGCTCTTTTTACGAGTGCAAGAGAAAACTCAATCCTTTCCACGGCTCAGGATCAAACCGGTACACGGATCTTTTTACGAGTTCAAGAGCAAACTCAATCCTTTCCACGACTCAGGATCAAACCAGTACAATTGTCTGAAATCTTATAGAAACACATCACAACACTCAAAGTAATAGACATCTATCTCAAGAATAGGATAAAAAAAAAGAAATAGAATTGGAAGCTTTGAAGAGAGCAACAATTGGATGCTTTGAAGAGAGCAACACTGGGAAGCCTGGAAGAGAACAACAATGGAGGCTTTTAAAAAAAAATTTAGATTGAGGAAACAAATGTTATGTGTTGTGATGTTAAAAATATGAAGACGTGGACAAAAATATGACCACAAAAAATAATATTTATTTATTTTTAAATTTATAGTAAAAAATTGTAGGTCACAGCTTTCATTTAAATAATATACATTTATATTATTTTAAATAAATATTAAAAACATTTTAAATTCATTTTTATTTTATATATATATATAACCTATTAAAATATAATAATATAATAAAAAAAATGTTAATAAACAATGTGGTAACATTTTAAAAGTAATTGAAAAGTTATATAAATCTAATCGAATGATTTTGTAATTTAAATTATTTTGTTGTGAAAGCTAGTTTATGACCATAAATGTAAATGAAATCATTATAATTTCTAATCGAAAACTTTTATAAATGTAATTGAAATGATTTTATAATTCAAATACTCCTTAATGTAATTAAAAACTCCACAATTTGTTAATCTACTAAATTTATAAATGTCATTCTTCAATTGGTTTATAATATCAATTTTGTCAACACATCATCAATCTTGTCAACACATCATCAATCTTGCAACACATCATCAATTTTGTAACACATCACGTCACGTATCTTTTTTTGAATTTAATTGATTCATGATGTCAATTTTGCCACCACATCATCACGTCGGGTATTTGTTTTGACTGAAACTTCTTGTTTTATCTCTAATTTGAGTGAACAAAAAAAGACGTTGAAATCGTTATTCTCAACCTTACACTGTGGACAAAAATATGAGAATTGTTAATAGAGGGTAGGTTTATTATCATCAAAACATCAATTAATTAATTAATTAATTTAATTTGAGATTAAGGCAAAAAAGCCAACACTGGGGTCTAGACTGCCTCGGCCACGTCATTACACTGCCAGAAGGTGTTCTTGTGGAAGACAACGTCACATGACACGTGAGTTCGTTCCCCGACAGGATCATATAGCTTGTATGCCTTGCTCTTGGGTTTGTAGCCAATGAAGACGACCTTCAGCCCCTTAGGATTGAGCTTGGCGAGATGGGACGCATTATCTTCATGTATGCGATGCAGCCGAACACTTAGAGATGATGTACTGTGGGCTTCTTGTTGTACCAAACCTCGTGCAACGTCTTCCCGTCGAGGCTTCGCATTGGCGACCGGTTGAGGAGGTAGATGACCATCATGATCGACTTTCTGCATAGATCATCGTACGAGCTCCAATGATTCACCGACGCTGTATGATGCCTGAGACGGAAAAGGAGTGTACTTCTACTCTGTTTGCCAAATGTTGAAAATGGCCCACAATCAAAATATGTCGAAACAAATAACTGGAGTGGGAAGAAAAACTTGAGAGGAGAGAACTTTTGGAATAAAGAACCTTAAGCACTTATACTTTTCAAGTATCTTTGTTATTGTGAATAGAACATACATCTTTGTTGTTGTGAATAGAACGTACATCTTTGTTGTTGTGAATAGAACATACATTAGGAGAGAGGACACCAACAAATTTCCTAAACTTTCTCTTTAAATTAAAACTTCACCAAACTCTTAAATAAATTCTTAACTATTCCTAAATTTATTCAATTAATAAATGTTTTTACCAAGTCAGACTTAATGACTTACATAGCGACAAGTTGAGATCTCCTGATTGTTGGCAACTACCTCTTTCTTTGAGCTTGTTTCATAACTCAATTAGAAATTTTATGGCTCACAATTGTTGCGACATGTAGGAATTCTCACTGCTACGAAGGAGGTAAATCAAACAAAATGGCAATGGATGGTGCTCGATCACCCAAGGAAAGTGAATCGAGGACGGAAGAAAATCAAACCCATGCAAATGACCCAGACATGCAAATATAGGGAGCTATACCAATGCAAACACATATAATCATGCTCTTGGAACTTATCTTTATCTCATCTAGGGTTGGCCTCCAGTTTCAGACTACTATGGATGTGTAGTACTTCCATACACATGACCCACACATGCGAGTGTGAATCTCCAGGGGGCTCGCACACCTCCTAGACCCTCTTTTGTCAAGCTACTCGGTAGCGATGTCCGGAGGTCAATGGAACCCCTGGTGTCATGCTCCCCATGAGGTCTCTCTAATTTTCATCTTATCATCTTTTCTGACACAACCTTCTAGTTTCATCTCTTTGTTACATTAAGTAACACATGTTCGTTCGATATTTATATTAATATAATTTTCATGCTCTTAAGGTTGTGTCTTGTGTTGGCCTATCAACTTGATGTAATATGATACTCATCATCATATAACATGCTTAATATGAAAAACATCTAACATATTAAGACGAACGTCATACAATCATCATACTCATCATATCGTCATAAAGTGCATCAAGCATATCAAGTACGTCAGACGTCGAAATATATATATTACTCACATCATCATGCATCATAACTCATACATCATCATAACTCATGCATCATATACTCATACATCATCATATACTAGTATACAACACCATACGATACAATTCATACATCATCATATACTAGTATACGACATCATACAATACAACTCATATATCATCATATACTAGTATACGACATCATGCAATACAACTCATATATCATCATAACTCATACATCATAAATTATAACTCATACAATTTCTAGTTTATCCTATGGTAAGACCACTTATTTGGTTGGCTTTGGCCGAACTACTCTTTAATTTAATTTAATTAACTTAAGCTCCCATTCCTCGTGAGGTGCTCCAAAGGTTGTCAGGGTTCACTTTCTATCGCATATTTGTCACCTTTAAAAGTATTTTATATTTTAAATTAATAATCCAATTAACAATGTTAAATACAGCTTTAAAACCGCCTCAATTACCTTAATCGAAACGGCCTCAATTAACAATTACTTAATCCGGACCGAAAACAGGCTTGGGAGGGTGGAAAAAGTGGAAACCCGATCAAAAATTGAAAACTGAGCCGAATTTTCGCCGCCAGCCGCTGCGCTGTTGAAGCCGCTAAAGCCGAAGGGCTGCTTGCGTCGTAGCTTGACACGTGACGGCACCTGAGCGGGCCACAACAATGCAGGCATCTCGGGTCGAGGCGCGTGTTGCAGGCCAATTTAGGTCGCGGTTCGGGTTGGCTCGCGATTCGTTGG
>NW_019272136.1:66877-74166 GCF_002738345.1 Cucurbita maxima | reverse complement strand
AGACATTGGAAATATACTTTACTTCTGCAGCTTGGAGTAGACACTGTTCCAGTTCTTGTTGGCCCTGTGTCGTACTTGTTGCTCTCTAAACCTGCAAAGGGCGTCGACAAGACCTTCTCCCTTCTCTCCCTTCTTGACAACATCCTTCCCGTCTACAAGTAAAGAACTATCTCTCTATCTAGACATCATACCAGAGTGTTCCCATAGCATAATGGTTCTCTTTTCAAATATTAATGGTGCAACTTTTCAGGGAGGTTATTTCTGACCTCAAAGCGGCAGGCGCTACTTGGATTCAGTTTGATGAGCCTACCCTGGTGCGGGATCTTGACTCACACCAATTGCAAGCCTTCTCAAATGCATATGCTGGACTAGAATCAACTCTCTCTGGCTTGAATGTTCTTGTTGAGACATATTTTGCTGATGTCCCTGCTGAGGCATACAAGACCCTTACTTCTTTGAAGGGTGTCACTGCCTATGGATTTGACTTGGTTCGTGGTGATAAGACACTTGGTTTGATTAAGGGTGATTTCCCCAAGGGGAAGTTCCTTTTTGCTGGAGTAGTTGATGGAAGGAACATTTGGGCTAATGATCTTGCTGCCTCAGTTAGTACATTGGAGGAACTGGCTACCCTTGTGGGTAAAGGTGCGCTAGTCTTCTGCTCATGTTTGTATTACCATGTTGGTACATGGTGCTTCATATGGTGTTATTATTCTTGTGTGGTTTTTCACTGATTTCTTTTCCTGCCGAAAAAAAAAAAAAAATGCAGATAAGCTTGTTGTCTCCACCTCCTGCTCACTTCTTCACACTGCTGTGGACCTTGTCAATGAAACCAAGTTGGACAATGAAATCAAATCATGGCTAGCTTTCGCTGCTCAAAAGATTGTTGAAGTCAATGCATTGGCAAAGGCTTTGGCTGGTGCAAAGGACGAGGTATGTTCTTGATTCTGATGAAATTTATCTCTTCAAGGTGTAAGCTAGGTTTTTAGGCCTTCATATCTAACCTTTTGGGTTGGGGTTTGTCAATTATAACCTCCTCGCTTGCATTTTCTATAATCTTCAATATCTAACCTTTTGGGTTGGGGTTTGTCAATTATAACCTCCTCGCTTGCATTTTCTATAATCTTCAATAGCCTTATTGGCTGGCTACAAGAACCTGAAAGATGGTTTGTCTTGGTAGAACTTTACTTAATCTGTTAGCAACACATTGGCCAAAATTTCACATTAATAACTAAACTAATGTGCTTAAAATCCTATACCTTTCTCAGCTGATGATTGGGAATTGTTCAATGCCATGTTAGGAGGAAAACACTATTTCCCAGTAAAGTGATTTCAAGGCTACTTGACTTGTCTAGTATCTAAGCAGATGCACAGTGTTTTGGCCATTAAGTTTGCCAACATAGCATTATTTCTTGAACTTCTTTCCCATGGTACTTAGATTATGATTTATTTTTCCAGTCATTCTTTGGCGCTAACGCTGCAGCTCATGCTTCAAGGAAGTCGTCCCCAAGGGTGACCAATGAGGCTGTTCAGAAAGCGGTATGTACATGTACATCCATTTCTTGCCTAATCTATAAGGTGTTTTACTGTCTGTTTGCATGGATTATGTTAAAGGATGAATTGCCTTTTTTATTGTGCAGGCTGCTGCTTTGAAGGGCTCCGATCACCGCCGTGCTACAAATGTTAGTGCAAGACTTGATGCTCAACAGAAGAAGCTTAATCTTCCAATCCTTCCAACCACCACCATCGGTTCCTTCCCCCAAACCATTGAGCTCAGGAGGGTCCGTCGTGAATACAAAGCTAACAAGTGAGCAGAAAATTAATGTCAGCTTTCTTTGAAGTGAAAAAAATATCTTAATCCTATTTCTAATGTTTGCAATTTTTGGCTTTCCTTTAGGATTTCCGAGGATGAATATGTGAAGGCTATTAAGGAGGAAATTAGTAAGGTTGTCAAACTCCAAGAAGAGCTTGACATTGATGTTCTAGTTCATGGAGAGCCCGAGGTGAGTTATTTAGAGCCTTGTCGAGGAGGAAATCAAGAGCAGTGTGAGGATGCAGTACTCTTTTCTCATTTTTCCCCTTCTAACGTGAATTTTTTCATCCTCACTGTAGAGGAACGATATGGTTGAATACTTTGGGGAGCAGTTGTCAGGTTTTGCATTCACCGTCAATGGTTGGGTGCAATCATATGGATCCCGTTGCGTGAAACCTCCAATCATCTACGGTGATGTGAGCCGCCCGAAAGCCATGACTGTCTTCTGGTCTACCGCAGCTCAGAGTATGACAGCCCGCCCGATGAAGGGAATGCTCACGGGCCCTGTCACAATTCTCAACTGGTCCTTTGTTAGAGTTGACCAGCCAAGGTAATGGAAGATAATGTTTCCCCACATGCTTAAACTGAATGAAGCTACTGTAGTTCCCCCTCCCCCCTTTATACCATACATTTTGCCTAATGCTTCTTGTGTATATTATCATCTCCTAGGTTTGAAACATGCTATCAAATTGCCCTGGCCATCAAGGACGAGGTTGAGGATCTCGAGAAGGCAGGCATTAATGTCATCCAAATCGATGAAGCTGCTTTAAGAGAAGGATTGCCTCTTAGGAAGTCTGAGGAAGCTTTCTACTTGGATTGGGCAGTTCATTCTTTCCGTATCACAAACTGTGGTGTCAAAGACACGACTCAGGTTACTACATTAACCACTGAGATTTTCATTACCTTCAACAGTTCATAATATCTTCAATTTGCCTAATATTTCATTATCTTGACAGATTCACACTCACATGTGCTACTCCAACTTCAATGACATCATCCAATCCATCATTGATATGGATGCCGACGTGATCACAATTGAGAACTCCCGTTCCGACGAGAAGCTCTTGTCAGTCTTCCGTGAGGGAGTGAAGTATGGTGCTGGAATTGGCCCCGGTGTATACGACATTCACTCCCCCAGAATACCATCAACTGAAGAGATTGCTGACCGGATCAACAAGATGCTTGCAGTGCTTGAGACCAATATCTTATGGGTCAATCCTGACTGTGGTCTCAAAACTCGCAAGTACGCCGAGGTGAATCCTGCCCTCAAGAACATGGTTGCTGCCGCAAAGCTCCTCCGAACTCAGCTTGCCGGTGCCAAGTGAGTCTGTTGCTGAGTTTTATGAACATTGGTGCACATTTTTATCTTGTCTTCATTCCAGATATCCAGAAAGATGTCTGTTCCCCAGAAATTGAGTTGGCGACATACTTAGTAGCTGTAGTTCTATCGTCATTTTTTTTTAACGGAAATTTCCTTTCGGTATTGTTTTTTGATTCGAGTCTGTAGCTCTGTTCATACAAACTGCAATTTGTATGGAGCGAAATTAAAAGGCAGCATTTGCCGGTTTGTGTAATTGTTATCGGATTTTGTTTTCTATAATCATATGGATTTAATGCCTACACAATGGTCTGTGTTTCAATCGCAATATAGAATTCTTAATGTTTAGTTAAAATCTGTAATCCCTCTGCATTGTAATTAAATTGTTGATTTAAATTTTAATAGTTTATTTAAGTTCAGGTCTCTTGTAATATAACAAATTCAATCCGTTACCTTATTTCTCTCGCTCTCTATCAGGATAGCATTAACTTCTCCAAAACGAAGTTTTGCATGTTTTTCTACAAAAACATGTTCAGAAAGTGCAGACCATGGACACAGCTTTGGCAAAGAACAGTACAACGGAAAACATGCGGCAGTTTGGGTAGAGATTTAGACTAGCCAGTTTTGCAGGTTTCAATTTCCAATTCAAGAAGATGCGGCAATGCTCAGACAGATTCCAGATTGACTGCAACTCTAAACCGAAACAGCATGGCTAATACATATGAACCATATACAAACTGCAGCAGCATCGATAAGGCAGAGAAAAATGTAATCTACATCACACACAAAGTCCATTATTAATCATTATACAAAGGAGTGGACAGCAGGGGGTTGAACTATCTTTCTTCATTTTAAACAACAATATCACAAACTGGTGCAAACAAGTTCATGAAAACACCACCGTTCACACTAGTCGAAAGGCCATCCAGAATACCCTGTTTGGTGTTGGGTGCTCTCATGTAGGGCTGGTGAGCTGCTTCCAGTGGTCGCACTATGGTTTGAGTCAGAACTCGATGCTCGGAATGGCCATAAACTTGAAAATGGGTTCCTCCTTCCTTGATTTGTCCTACTATTCTCCCTCTCTCGGCTGTTTCGACTAAGATTGTTGCTTCCAGACGAGCTGTGACTACCACCTGACCCTTGTGCAGGCAGCTCTTGGCGGCAAACAGGGCAGGAGTTGTGCTGGACAAGCCAGGGAACTATACAATCCGAATGATACATATGGTCACATGGCATTTTCCTAGCTTCAGACCCTAATTCAAATTTATCTTGGCAAACAGGGCAGTGTGAATTTGAACGGATGTGTCTTTGCGTAATTTTAACAACAGGCATTGCATCGATTGAAGATCTAGATGCTGGGGGAACGGATGTGTCTTTGCGTAATTTTAACAACAGGCATTGCATCGATTGAAGATCTAGATGCTGGGGGTGGTCCGCGTCGGTCGTTTGCTGAAAGCTGTTCAAACAATTCTTCAAGTCCAGGACCAATAAAATAATCACCACCATTGTTCCTACTCACACCAATTCCAGGAACCCCATTAAAAAAGGCTTCAAACCCACCATGTCCAGACAACCTAACAGGAATTTGGCCACCAAAGATCAACCAAGGACCAAATCCTGAACCATGATCTGGAATAGATTCCAACCTTCCCCTCATGTCATTTCTGTCTATCAACCGTTGCCCCTGAACCATGATCTGGAATAGATTCCAACCTTCCCCTCATGTCATTTCTGTCTATCAACCGTTGCCTCATAAAGTTTGAGAAAAGGTCCAGGAGTCCAAGCCTCCGATTGTGGTATTCATGACCATGGGCTCCAAAGAAATCAAGGGGACCTCTTTCCATCATTTCATCGAGTTCTTGAACAAATCCTCCATTAGGCTCCAAAGAAATCAAGGGGACCTCTTTCCATCATTTCATCGAGTTCTTGAACAAATCCTCCATTACAGCTAGCGCAAACCATGTCCCGCCCACGGAGTTGAACTGGCTGCTCACATCTGTAACACCAATGGGTGTTTCTACTTGACATCCTTCCTCTCTTCTCTGCAAGTCTCAACCATGAAACTCCTCATTATTTAAGTAATGAGACTGTTAGTTTGCTACATATAGATATCTCAGCATTTTTATGTTTAATAACTTCTTGACGTTGAGTCTTATGTGCTTAGCTGACTAAGAAAACGCAATAATCTTGGCTGACTTTTATCCTTTTATTTCTTGATTTAATTAATGAAGCACAAAATGGGTAATTTCACATCATATGCGTGTTTCGTTCATCAAAAGATGCAAGAAGATTGAGAAATCTAGTTTGTAATAACAATTTCCAAATTAAATCAATGTAGAATATAATCCTCCAGAGACTTTAGGTTTGCTTTCCTCTATCTCAAGACCTATTGGTATTTCCATGTAAATTTGTTCTTTGAGGTTGGTCCTTTTTGCATCAAGTTGATGGAGATTCAACTCTTGGTTCATACGAATAGATAGCAATACATAAATGGTAGTTCAATTAACTACTAGGGCAAATATTCTTGGTAATCTAGCAAATATAATTAGATTAAGTAAATTCCTTATCCCATACCCATCCATTAAATATTCTTGGTAATCTAGCAAATATAATTAGATTAAGTAAATTCCTTATCCCATACCCATCCATTACCATCCCAAAAGTCGATAGTTCGGTCCTCCTCTCGCAATTGACAAACTTAAAAGAAAAAGGTAAATCATTTCGCAACAAGTCCTACTTTAAATCTACCAATGCTTCCATTTAGTCTATATGGAATATGTAAATCATTTCGCAACAAGTCCTACTTTAAATCTACCAATGCTTCCATTTAGTCTATATGGAATATTGAAAATCTATTTACATCCTACAACCTTTCTGGTAGGAAGACACATATATTACCAAGTCCCATTTATTATTTCTAGTTGCTTTCTTCTTTAACTACTGCTTTCCAATCAGAGTTAGGTCAAGAAGAGCTTCATGAATATTTTTCAGAATTCAAATGTTATCAAGCCTGGTAGCTTCATTGTCATCATTTGAGGTAGAAATACAGCTAAGAGAATTTGGAGGTCCACTATTGGATTGAGATTCTCTCTTCCTCTGGGTATAAGTATGCTACCATATACACCTTCATTTCTTTTTATAGTGTTGTTCTTCGGTTGAAATGGCCGGGTTGAGGTTGGGTACTGGTGATGATAAAATTCTTTTTATAGTGTTGTTCTTCGGTTGAAATGGCCGGGTTGAGGTTGGGTACTGGTGATGATAAAATCAAGTGATTTCTTCGTCTACTTATGAACAATCTATTGATCAACAATTTAAGAAGGTTCCAAAACTGGTCGTTGTTATTCTCCCCTCGAGCATCAGTGTCCTTGACAAAGATTGTCTCCAGAGAACGTAAACTGGTCGTTGTTATTCTCCCCTCGAGCATCAGTGTCCTTGACAAAGATTGTCTCCAGAGAACGTCACATCCATGACTATATAACATTTCCTCATTATTGCACTTGTAGCTCTTTGCATTTTAAAGATTTAAGAATCCAAATTGCTTCTAGTTTGAAAAGACAGATGTGCAACCACATATCTTAGGTGGTAAATTAAAAACTAGTATATTGTCGAGGTAAATTTAAGAAAGGATCGAAGAGGTGTTTGGAAGTTTAATGTGTGTAAGAGCATCCCATTGATTGGGTAAGCTAGATCAAGAACTACTTTACCCCAAAAAAAAAATGTTTTAAACATTGGAGTAATAATCAAACTTCAACCCACCTCTAGCGCAAGTCTAATTTGCCTTTCGGCAATTCCGTTTTGTTCAGGAGCAACAATATAAGAACTCAGATCAAGAATGCCTACTCATCTAATAAAATCACCTAAGTAGGTGTTGAGACAATATCGCGCATTACCAGTTTGGATCTTAAAAATGAATTGGGGTTGTATCATACGCTAGAAACTTGGAAAGATACAGATCTATCCTAGATCCAGTACATCCATCAAGAATTGAAACAGCACTACAAAACCATAAAAGTAAATGGAACTTCGGGAATCAGATTTCCCACTTGAAACAGACAAGGAATTCGATTCTTCGAGGTAATGAACTTGGTTAACACATCATCAAGTCAATAGTGCAAGGATAAACCCATGAAAATTAAAAAAAAAAAAAAAAAAAAAAAAAAA